>NC_079358.1:3582560-3632252 GCF_029582105.1 Oenanthe melanoleuca | reverse complement strand
GGGACACACCTGCAGGCGTTTGGGGTGCGCTGACCCCACGCTCAGGGGGCTTCGGGTATTTGGGGTGATTTGGGTCTGGATTCGGGGCGGCCTCGGGGCTGTGTGCTGCTAATTTGGGGTGATTTGGGGGAATTTGGGTGATTCAGGGCTGTGTTGGGGTTGTTTTGGGGCTGTTTTGGGAATGGATTTGGGGGTTTTGGGGTAATTCAGGGTTGTTTTGGGGCTGGGTTTGGGGCTGATTTGGGGCTGTTTTGGGGTGATTCAGGGCTGGATTTGGGGCTGTTTTGGGAATGGATTTGGGGCTGTTTTGGGGCTGGATTTGGGTTTGTTTTGGGGTAATTCAGGGTTGTTTTGGGGCAATTCAGGGTTGTTTTGGGGCTGGGTTTGGGGCTGTTTTGGGGTCGGATTTGAGGCAGTTTTGGGGTTGTTTTTGGGCTGTGTTTGGGGCGTTTGGGGCTGTTTTGGGGCTGGATTTGGGGCTGTTTTGGGGTCGGATGTGGAGCTGCTCTGCTGCCCTTTCAGGGCTCTTTTGGGGCAGTTTTGTGGCTATTTTGGGGCTGGATTTGGGGCTGGAATTTTGGGGGGATTTGAGGATGTTTTGGGGCTGGATTTGGGGCTGATTTGGGGCTGATTTGGGGCTGTTTTGGGGTTGGGTTTGAGGCAGTTTTGGGGCTGGATTTGGGGCTGTTTTGGGGTTGGATTTGAGGCAGTTTTGGGGCTGGATTTGGGGCTGTTTTGGGGCTGGATTTGGGGCTGATTTGGGGCTGGATTTAGGGCTGTTTTGGGGTTGGATTTGAGGCAGTTTTGTGGCTATTTTGGGGCTGGATTTGGAGCTGTTTTGGGGCTGGATTTGAGGCAGTTTTGGGGCTGGATTTGGGGATGATTTGGGGTTGGATTTGGAGCTGTTTTGGAGTTGGGTTTGAGGCAGTTTTGTGGCTATTTTGGGGCTGGATTTGGGGCTGTTTTGGGGTTGTTTTGGGGTGATTCAGGGTTGTTTTGGGGCAGTTTTGGGGCTGGATTTGAGGCTGGATTTGAGGCTGTCTTGGGGTTGGATTTGGAGCTGTTTTGGAGTTGGGTCTGAGGTTATTTTGGGGTGATTTGAGGCTGTTTCGGGGCTGCTCCGCTGCCCTTTCGGGGCCGTTCCGGGGCTCATTTGTGACTCTCCTCTCTCCGAATTCCCCCGGGACCCTCTGGGGACCCCCGCCCGCCCCTCCCGCTGCCCCTCCTCACCCACGGCGTCCGCGCCCAGGCGCCGCAGCAGCCGGCACTCGGCGGGGGTCTCGTAGCTGGGGCCCCCCACGCCCACGTAGACCCCGGGGCGCGCCCGCAGCTCGCGTGGGGCGAGGGCGAGCGCCAGGCGCCGCAGGGCGGGGTCGTAGGCGTCGGTCATGGCGGGGAACCGGGGCCCGAACCTGCGGGGGAGCGGCGGGGCGGGGGGGGGCGGCCCCCGGAACGCAGCGATGGGACCCCGAAACTGCCCCGATTGCACCCCGAAACCGGCCTGAGGGTATCCCAAAACTGCCCCTGCACCCCAAAACTGCCCCAATCAAACCCCGAAACCGGCCTGAGGATATCCCAAAACTGTCCCAATCACACCCCGAAACTGCCCCGATTGCACCCCAAAACTGCCCCGATCTCACCCCGAAACCGGGCTGAGGGTACCCCGAAACTGCCCCGATTGCACCCCGAAACCGGGCTGAGGGCACCCCGAAACTGTCCCAATCACACCCCAAAACTGCCCCGATTGCACCCCAAAACTGGGCTGAGGGCACCCCGAAACTGCCCCGACCTCAACCCGAAACCGGGCTGAGGACACCCCGAAACTGCCCCGATTGCACCCCGAAACCGGCCTGAGGGCACCCCAAAACTGCCCCGACCTCACCCCAAAACTGCGCAAATCAAACCCCAAAACCGGGATGAGGGCACCCCAAAACTGCCCCGACCTCACCCCAAAACTGCCCCAATCAAACCCCAAAACCGGCCTGAGGGCACCCCAAAACTGTCCAAATCACACCCCGAAACTGCCCTGATTGCACCCCGAAACTGCCCCGACCTCACCCCGAAACTGCCCCAATCAAACCCCAAAACCGGGCTGAGGGCACCCCAAAACTGCCCTGACCTCACCCCGAAACTGCCCCCATCAAACCCCAAAACCGGGCTGAGGGCACCCCGAAACTGCCCCGATCTCACCCCAAAACTGCCCCGATCTCACCCCAAAACTACCCCGATTGCACCCCGAAACTGCCCCGATTGCACCCCAAAACTGGGCTGAGGGCACCCCAAAACTGCCCCGATCTCACCCCGAAATTGCCCCGACCTCACCCCAAAACCACCCCGATCTCACCCCAAAACCGGCCTGAGGGCACCCCAAAACTGCCCCGACCTCACCCCAAAACTGCCCCAATCAAACCCCAAAACCGGGCTGAGGGCACCCCAAAACTGCCCCGATCTCACCCGGAAAACTGTCCCAATCAAACCCCAAAAACGCCTCGACCTCACCCCAAAACTGCTCTGATGGCACCCCAAAACTTACCCGATTTCACCCCAAAATTGCCCCGATTGCACCCCAAAACTGCCCCAATCAAACCCCAAAACTTACCCGATTTCACCCCAAAAACCACCCTGACTGCTCCCCAAAATCCCCTTCTCCCCTCAAAATCCCCCTTTTCCCCCCAAATCCCCCTTTCCCCCAAAATCCCCCATTTCCCCAAAATCCCCTTTTCCCCAAAAATCTCCCTTTTCCCCCCCAAAATCCCCCTTTTCTCCCCCAAATCCCCCTTTCCCCCAAAATCCCCCTTTTCCCCAAAATCCCCCTTTATCCCCCAAAATCCCCTTTTCCCCAAAAATCCCCCTTTTCTCCCCAAAATCCCGTTTCCCCCAAAATCCGCCTTTTAGTCCTAAATCACCCTATTCCCCAAAATCCCCCTTTTCTCCCCAAATCCCCCTTTTCTCCCCAAAATCCTTCTTTTTCCCCAAAATCCCCTTTTTTCCCAAAATCCCCCTTTTTTCCCCAAAATCCCCTTCTCCCCCCAAAATCCCCCTTTTTCCCCAAAATCCCCTTTTAGTCCTAAATCCCCCTTTTCTCCCCAAATCCCCCTTTCCCCCCAAATCCCCCTTTTCTCCCCAAAATCCCTCTTTTTCCCCAAAATCCCTCTTTTTCCCCAAAACCCGCTTTTTCCCAAAATCCCCTTCTCCCCCCAAAATCCCCCTTTTTCCCAAAATCCCCTTCTCCCCCCAAAATCCCCCTTTTTCCCCAAAATCCCCTTTTAGTCCTAAATCACCCTATTCCCCAAAATCCCCCTTTCTCCCCAAATCCCCCTTTTCTCCCCAAAATCCCTCTTTTTCCCCAAAATCCCCTTTTTTCCCCCCAAATCCCCCTTTCCCCCAAATCCCCTTTTTCCCAAAATCCCCTTCTCCCCCCAAAATCCCCCTTTTTCCCCAAAATCCCCTTTTAGTCCTAAATCACCCTATTCCCCAAAATCCCCCTTTTCTCCCCAAATCCCCCTTTTCTCCCCAAATCCCCTTTTTTCCCAAAATCCCCCTTTTTCCCCAAAATCCCCTTTTTTCCCAAAATCCCCTTCTCCCCCCCAAAATCCCCCTTTTTCCCCAAAATCCCCTTTTAGTCCTAAATCACCCTATTCCCCAAAATCCCCCTTTTCCCCCAAAATCCCCCTTTTCCCAAAATCTCTGCTTTCTACCCCAAATCCCCCATTTCCCGCCAAATCCCCCAAATTTCCCACCGAACCCCCCAAATTTCCCGCCGAACCCCCCAAATTTCCCGCCAAACCCCCCGAATTTCCCACCGAACCCCCCAAATTTCCCACCGAACCCCCCAAATTTCCCGCTGAACCCCCCAAATTTCCCACCGAACCCCCCGAATTTCCCGCCGAACCCCCCAAGTCTCCCGCCTTTCCCCCGGCCCCGCCCACCTGTCGTCGTTGGGCCCCACGAGGGGCGAGCGTCCGGCCAGGCCGGGCAGGTCGATGTGGTCGCGGATGACCAGCAGGTGGCCGGGGCCGAGCTGCGGCCGCAGCGACCCCGCGGCGTTGGTCAGCACCAGGGTGTGCGCGCCGGCCAGCGCCAGCGCCCGCACCGGCACCACCACCTGCGCGGGGCAAGGGCGGGGTCAGGTGGGGCAAAAGGGTGGGGTCAGCGCGGTGCCAGGGCGGGGTCAGGGCGGGGTCAGGTGGGGTCAGGGCGGGGTCAGGGCGGGGCAAAAGGGCGGGGTCAGGGCGGGGTCAGGTGGGGTCAGGGCGGGGTCAGGTGAGGTCAGGGCGGGGTCAGGTGGGGTCAGGGCGGGGTCAGGGCGGGGCAAGAGGGCGGGGTCAGGGCGGGGCCAGGGCGGGGTCAGGTGGGGACAGGGCGGGGTCAGGGCGGGGTCAGGTGGGGTCAGGGCGGGGCCAGGGCGGGGTCAGGGCGGGGTTAGGGTGGGGTCAGGGCGGGGCAAAAGGGCGGGGTCAGGGCGGGGTCAGGTGGGGTCAGGGAGGGGTCAGGTGGGGGCAGGGCGGGGTCAGGGAGGGGTCAGGTGGGGTCAGGGTGGGGTGAGGGCGGGTCAGGTGGGGTCAGGGCGGGGTCAGGGCGGGGCAAAAGGGCGGGGTCAGGGCGGGGCAAAAGGGCGGGGTCAGGAGGGGTCAGGGCGGGGTCAGGGCGGGTCAGGGCGGGGTCAGGGCGGGGTCAGGGCGGGGCAAAAGGGCGGGGTCAGGGTGGGGTCAGGTGGGGCCAGGGTGGGGTCAGGGCGGGGTCAGGGCGGGGCAAGAGGGCGGGGCCAGGGCGGGGCAAAGGGGCGGGGCCAGGGCGGGGCAAAGGGGCGGGGCCAGGGTGGGGTCAGGGCGGGGCAAAAGGGCGGGGTCAGGGCGGGGCAAAGGGGCGGGGTCAGGGCGGGGCCAGGGTGGGGCCAGGGCGGGTCAGGTGGGGTCAGGGCGGGGTCAGGGCGGGGCCAGGGTGGGGCCAGGGCGGGTCAGGTGGGGGCAGGGCGGGGCCAGGGCGGGGTCAGGGCAGGGCAGGGCGGGGTCAGGTGGGGTCAGGGCGGGGTCAGGGCGGGGTCAGGGCATGGCACAGGTGGGGGGAGGAGGGCGTGGTGGGTGTGGCCCAGGTGTAAGTGTGGCCTCAGGTGTGGGCGTGTCCCCTGATGTGGGTGTGGCCCAGGTGAGGGCGTGTCCCCAGAGGAGGGCGTGTCCCCAGAGGAGGGCGTGACCCCAGAGGAGGGCGTGACCCCAGGTGTGGGTGTGTCACCAGGTGTGGGTGTGTCACCAGGTGTGGGTGTGTCCCCAGGTGTGGGTGTGCCCCTAGGTGTGGATGTGCCCCCAGTTGTGGGCGTGGCCCCCGGAGTGGGCGTGGCCCAGGAGTGGGTGTGTCCCCAGGTGTGGGTGTGTCCCCAGGTGTGGGTGTGTCCCCAGGTGAGGGCGTGTCCCCAGGTGTGGGTGTGTCCCCAGATATGGGTGTGTCCCCAGGTGTGGGCGTGTCCCCAGGTGTGGGTGTGTCCCCAGGTGTGGGTGTGTCCCCAGGTGTGGGCGTGTCCCCAGGAGTGGGTGTCTCCCCAGGTGTGGGCGTGTCCCCAGTTGTGGGCGTGGCCCCCGGAGTGGGCGTGGCCCAGGTGGGCTCACCTGGGCGGGGCTGTAGCCCTCGTACAGGTGGAACCGGCCCTGCAGCACCGCGCAGGGGGCGGAGCCGAGGCGCCCGACGACCAATCGCCCGGCGTGGCCCTGCACTGGGGGCGGGGCCGGGGGTCACCACGCCCACCTGAGCCCCAGGTGAGCCCCCGGGCCCCAAAACCCCCCGGAAACTGCCCCAAATAACCCCAAAACTGCCCCAAAACTGCTCCAAACAGCCCCAAAACTGCCCCAAACCACCCCAAACAGCCCCAAAACTGCCCCAAAACTGCCCCAAACAGCCCCAAAACTGCCCCAAAACTGCCCCAAACCACCCCAAACAGCCCCAAACTGCCCCAAACAGCCCAAAACTGCCCCAAAACTGCCCCAAACTGCCCCAAACAGCCCCAAACAACCCCAAACAGCCCCAAACCACCCCAAACAGCCCCAAACAGCCCCAAAACTGCCCCAAAACTGCCCCAAAACTGCCCCAAACAGCCCCAAAACCACCCCAAACAGCCCCAAAACTGCCCCAAAACCACCCCAAACAACCCCAAAACTGCCCCAAACCACCCCAAACAGCCCCAAACAGCCCCAAAACTGCCCCAAAACAGCCCCAAAACTGCCCCAAAACAGCCCCAAAACTGCCCCAAAACCACCCCAAAAACAGCCCCAAAACTGCCCCAAAACTGCCCCAAAACCAGCCCCAAAACTGCCCCAAACCCCCCCAAAATTACCCCAAAACTGCCCCAAAACTGCCCCAAACAGCCCCAAAACTGCCCCAAAACCACCCCAAACAGCCCCAAACCCCCCCAAAATTACCCCCAAAGTGCCCCAAACCGCCCTTAACCACCCCAAAACTCCCCAAACCCCGCAGAACCCCCGAAACGCCCCCGCCCAGTGCTCCCAGTGTTCCCAGTTCCCAATCCCAGCACTCCCAGTTCCCAATCCCAGTTACTCCCAGCGCTCCCAGTTCCCATTCCCAGCGCTCCCAGTTTCCAATCCCAGTTACTCCCGGTCGCTCCCAGTGCTCCCAGTTCCCATTCCCAGCGCTCCCAGTTCTGATTCCCAGCACTCCTAGCGTTCCCAGTCCCCATTCCCAGTTACTCCCAGCGCTCCCAGTTCCCATTCCCAGCGCTCCCAGTGCTCCCAGTTCCCATTCCCAGTTACTCCAAGTGCTCCCAGTTCCCAATCCCAGTTACTCCAAGTGCTCCCAGTTCCCATTCCCAGCGTTCCCAGTTCCCAATCCCAGTTACTCCCAGCGCTCCCAGCGCTCCCAGTTTCCATTCCCAGTCACTCCCAGTGCTCCCAGTTCCCAATCCCAGTTACTCCAAGTGCTCCCAGTTCCCATTCCCAGCACTCCCTTTTCCCATTCCTAGTGCTCCCAGTTCCCATTCCCAGTTACTCCCAGCGCTCCCAGTCCCCATTCCCAGTCACTCCCAGCACTCCCAGTTCCCATTCCCAGTTACTCCAAGTGCTCCCAGTTCCCATTCCCAGCGCTCCAAGCGCTCCCAGTTCCCTCTCCCAGTTACTCCCGGTCGCTCCCAGTGCTCCCAGCACTCCCAGTTTCCATTCCCAGTCACTCCCAGTGCTCCCAGTTCCCATTCCCAGTTACTCCCAGCGCTCCCAGTTCCCAATCCCAGTTACTCCCAGCGCTCCCAGTTCCCATTCCCAGTTACTCCCAGTGCTCCCAGTTCCCATTCCCAGCACTCCCAGCGCTCCCAGTTCCCATTCCCAGTCATTCCCAGCGCTCCCAGTTCCCATTCCCAGCACTCCCAGCGCTCCCAGTTCCCTCTCCCAGTTACTCCAAGTGCTCCCAGTTCCCAATCCCAGTTACTCCAAGTGCTCCCAGTTCCCATTCCCAGCGTTCCCAGTTCCCAATCCCAGTTACTCCAAGCGCTCCCAGTTCCCATTCCCAGCGTTCCCAGCGCTCCCAGTCCCCATTCCCAGTTACTCCCAGCGTTCCCAGTCCCCATTCCCAGCACTCCCACCGCTCCCAGTTCCCAATCCCAGTTACTCCCAGCACTCCCAGTCCCCATTCCCAGCGCTCCCAGCGCTCCCAGTTCCCTCTCCCAGTCACTCCCAGTGCTCCCAGTGCTCCCAGTACCGGTGCTGCGGGGGAAGTGGGGGATGTCGGCGTAGTCGAAGCTCTGGGGCTCCGAGAGCTCCTGGGCCAGCGCCCCCAGCCCGGAGCCGCACACGAGCGCCACCCGCGGGGGCTCGCGGAGCCGCGCCCGCAGCCAGGCCGCAGCCTCGGCACACGCCTCGTAACTGGGGACAGGAGACCAGTATAAACCAGTATGGACCAGTATGGACCGGTATAAACCAGTATGGACCGGTATAAACCAGTATGGACCGGTACAAACAGCGCCACCCGCGGGGGCTCGCGGAGCCGCGCCCGCAGCCAGGCCGCAGCCTCGGCACACGCCTCGTAACTGGGGACAGGAGACCAGTATAAACCAGTATGGACCGGTATAAACCAGTATGGACCGGTATAAACCAGTATGGACTGGTATAAACCAGTATAAACCAGTATGAACCGGTATAAACCAGTATGGACCAGTACAGACCAGTACAGACCGGTATGGACCAGTACTGACCAGCATGGACCAATACAGACCAGTATGGACCAGTATGGACCAGTATGGACCGGTACAGACCAGTATGGACCAGTAGTGACCAGTACTGACCAGTATGGACCAGTACTGACCAGTATTGACCAGTACAGAGCAGTATGGACCAGTACAGACCAGTATGGACCAGTACTGACCTGCATGGACCAGTACTGACCAGTATGGACCAGTACTGACCAGTATGGACCAGTACTGACCAGTATGGACCAGTATGGACCAGTAGTGACCAGTATGGAGCAGTACTTACCAGTATGGACCAGTAGTGACCAGTATGGACCAGTACACACCAGTATGGACCCATACTGACCAGCATGGACCAGTACTGACCAGAATTGACCAGTACTGACCAGTACAGAGCAGTACTGACCAGTACGGAGCAGTACTGACCAGTATGGGCCAGTACAGACGAGGATGGACCAGTACTGACCAGTACAAACCAATATGGACCAGTACTGACCAGTACAGACCAGTACAGACCAGTATGGGCCAGTACTGACCAGTATGGAGCGGTACAGACCAGCATGGACCAGTACTGACCAGTATGGACCAGTACAGACCAGTACTGACCAGCATGGACCAATACAGACCAGTATGGACCAGTACTGACTAGCATGGACCAGTACAGACCAGTACAGACCGGTATGGACCAGCGTGGGCCAGGACAGCCCCAGTTTGGCATCAGGATGGACCAGCACGGACCAGTCGCACCAGTATGAACCAGTTTGGCATCACCACGGGCCAGGGCGGACCGGTTTGGCACCAGTTTGGCACCAGTCGGGTCCCAGTGGGGGCGGGACTCGGAGGGGACACGGGAAGGGACCCCCAGGACCCCCCGGACCCCCGGAGTGACCCCGGAATGACCCCAGGACCCCCAAAATTACCCCAGGACCCCCAAAATGACACTCAGGTGACCCCGGAATGACCCCAGGACCCCCCAAATGACACTCAGGTGACCCCAAAATGACCCCGGGACCCCCAAAATGACGCTCAGGTGACCCCAAACCCCCCCGGTTCCCGCCCCCCGCCCCGTTCCCGACCTTGACTCTCGCCCCGCGTCCCGGGCTCGGGGCCAGGCGGACTTGGGACGGGGCGGGCGATGCCCCGCCCCCCAAATCCCCCCCCAAAAAACCCCAAAACCCCCCAAAACCCGCGCGCTCCCCCCTCCCCATTCCCGCTCCCGCCCCTCCCCATCAATGGGATTTTGGGGGGGGGGTCCTCACGGCCCCGCCCCCCTGCGCCCATTGGCCGCGGAGGAGGATGAGACCCCCCCGGGCCGCGAGCCCATTGGATGGTCACCCCCCAAATTCCCTCCCATCCCAAAAAACCCCCAAAAATCCCCCCGGGACCCCCCCCCCCCCCCCACCTTCCGTCCATCGCAGCCGCGTCTGCGCCGCCGCCGCCGCCCCCGCGCTGAAATAGCGTGACGTCACCGCGTCCGGCCGCGCCCCCCGCTCCTCCGCCAATCAGCGGCCGCGCTGCTCCGGCCGCGCCCCCGCCGTCGCCATGGAAACCGCGCCGGGGGGGAGCGGCGGTAACGGCGGGGGAATCAGCCAATCAGAGCGCGGCGCGCGGGGGAACCGGCCAATGGGAGCGCGGGGATCGGTGGGCGGGGCGGAGCGCTGCTGGGAACCGCGGGCGGCGGGGGGGAAATCACGTGAGGGCAGCGGCGGCCAATGGGAGAGCGGGGAGGGACCCGGAACAGCGGAGCGAGCGTTGCCTGGCAACGCCGAAAGAGGCGGGGCGTCACGTGGTGGGGGAAGGCCAATGGGAGCCCGAGGAAACACTCGGGAAGCGGCGCGCGCGTTGCCCGGCAACCCCGCCAGCCGAGGAGGATCACGTGCGCCGAGCCGGCCAATGGGAGCGCGCGGAGCGGTGACGGCGTCGCCCGGCAACGCCGCGGTGGCGTCACGTGACGCGCGGGGGCCAATGGCGGCGGCGGGGGCGGAGCGCCGGCCTCACGTGACGCCTGCGGACCAATCGGCGGCAGGGGGCGCGGCCGGGGCGCTGTCATGGCGGACGGGGAGCGATCGCCGCTGCTGCCGCCCGAGGCGGGGCCGGGCCCGGGCGGGGCCGCGGCCGCCGGTGAGAGAAGCGGCGACACCGGGGGGCGGCGCGGTTTAACCAGGGGCGGGGCCGGGCGGGGCGGGGCGCGGCAGGGGCGGGGTTCCTGTGGGCGCGGTTCCTGTGGGCGTGGCCTCAGCCCTGACCCGCCGCTCCCCATTGGCAGGCGGCGCAGGGGCGGGGCCCGGCGAGGCTCCGCCCCCTTACTCGCCATTGGGCAGCCCCGAGGCCGTGGGGGCGGGGCCGCCGGCGGTCACGTGCCGCGTCTGCCAGCGGCCAATCAGCGTCGAGGGCAAAACGCACCAGCACGTGGTGAAGTGCGGGGGGTGCGGCGAGGCCACGGTGAGGGGCGGGGCTTAAAGGGGCGGGGCCCAGAATGGGCGGGGCTTGAAATGGGAGTGGCCTAAATGGCCGATGGCTGAAGGGGCGGGGCTTTAAAGGGGCAGTGCTTAAAGGGGTGGAGGCTAAAGGGGCGGGGGCCTAAAGGGGCGGGGTTTAAAGGGGCAGGGCTTAAAGGGGCGGGGCCTAAAGGGGCGGGGTTTAAAGGGGTGGGGCGTAAAGGGGCGGGGTTTAAAGGGGAGAGGCCTGGGGAGCAACGCTGGAAGGGCGTGGTGTGGGCGGGGTTGGAGTGGGCGGGGCTTGGGGAGGATGTGGAAAGGGGCGTGGTCTGAGGGTGGATGGGTGGGGCGGGGTTTGGGGCAGGGGCGTGGCCTGAGCTGGGCGGGGTCAGGGGGCTCCAGGGCGAAGGAAGGGGAATGGGTGTGGCCTGGGGGGGTTGGGGGCGTGTTCCCTGAGGCCCCGCCCCCTCTGCGGCGGCAGCCAATCCGCACGGCCCCCGGTGGGAAGAAATACGTGCGCTGTCCCTGCAACTGCCTGCTGGTGTGCAGGGCCTCGGCCCAGCGCATCGCCTGCCCGCGGCCATACTGGTCAGACTGGGGGCGCTGGGGGGGACTGGGAGGGGCTGGGGGGGATGGGGAGGGGCTGGGAGGGGACTGGGAGGGACTGGGAGGGGCTGGGAGGGGACTGGGAGGCGTTGGTGGGGTCAAGGGTGGACTGGGATGGAGTGGAAGGGAACTGGGATGGTGTTCCAGGGTATTGGGAGGGACTGGGGGATGTTATTGGGCCATACTGGGAGCACTGGGTGTCACTGGGCCATACTGGGAGCACTGGGAGTGGTCACTGGGCCATGCTGGGAGCACTGGGCATCACTGGGAGTGGTTACTGGGCCATACTGGGAGCGCTGGGCATCACTGGGCCATACTGGGAGTGCTTACTGGTCCATACTGGGAGCACTGGGTATCACTGGGCATCACTGGGAGTGGTCACTGGGCCATACTGGGAGCACTGGGTATCACTGGGCATCACTGGGAGTGGTTACTGGGCCATACCGGGATCGCTTGGCATCGCTGGGGCATTCTGGCAATGGTTACTGGGCCATACTGGGAGCACTGGGCATCACTGGGCCATACTGGCAGTGGTTACTGGGCCATACTGGGAGTACTGGGCCATACTGGGAGCACCGATGGGGTTTCTGGGCCGTACTGGGAGCACTGGAGGGGAGTTTGGGGGGTCCCTGGGCCATACTGGGAGCAGTGGGGGGGGGTCCCTGGGCCCCTCCCAGTATAACCCAGTTCCCCCCAGTAAGAGGATCATCAACCTGGGCCCGGTGCAGACGGGAGCGCCCAGCCCCGACCCTCCCCCCGGCGGGGTGCGCGTGGCCTGCGCCCACTGCGGGGGCCCCTTCCTGGTGAGCCACGCCCCTTCCGGCCCCGCCCACCCCTCTGCGGCCACGCCCCTCTGTGACCACGCCCCTCTCCCCGCAGTGGGCGGAGCTCCCCGACCGATCCCTGGCCCGCTGCCCCCACTGCCGCAAGGTGTAAGTGAGGCCCCGCCCCTCTGGGGGCGTGGTCACGGAGGCCACGCCCCTCCCGCCTGGGGGTGCGGTCGCTCTGGCGGTGACCACGCCCCTCTGACCCCGCCCAGGTCTGCGATTGGCCGGCGGTTTCCGCGGCGACGCTGCCTGTGCTGCCTGCTGGGGGCGCTGCTGATGGGCGGGGCCGCGGCCGGACTGGCGGTGAGGGCGGGGCCGGGGCGGGGCCGGAGGGGCGTGGTCAGGGTGGGGGAGGGGCTGGAAGGGTGCGATGCGGCGGGTGGGGCATGAAGGGGCGGAGCCCAGGTGTCCGAGGGGCGTGGCTTGGAGGGGGTGGGTCTTAAAGTGGGTGTGGCCTGAGGGGTGTGTCAGCGGTGGGCGGGGTTTAAATGGGTGGGGCCTAAAAGGGTGGGGCTTGAGGGGCTGGGTTGGAGAAGAGGCGGGGCTTCAGCGTGGGTGTGGCCAAAAGGAGTGAAGCCCAGCTGCCTGAGGGGCGTGGCCTCGAGGGGGCGGGTCCTAACGCAGGAGGGTGTGGCCTAATGGGCACGTCAGCAGTGGGCGGGGCTTGAAGCAGCACGCTCACAGTTATCAGGGCGCGGTCGGGGTGGGGGGGCGTGGCCAGGGCAGTGACCCCGCCCCCTGCCCCGCCCAGGCCGGCACCTGGTGGCTGTGGCGCCGGGCGCGGTGGGTGCCGGCGGCGTGGGCGGTGCTGGGGGCGGGGGCGGGGGCGTGTCTGCTGCGGGCGGCCTATTGGGGCTGCGTGCGGGTCAGCCAGCCCCTCCCCCCGCGCGCCTGACCCCGCCCACCCGCGCGGGACACGCCCCTTTTCCGCCGCGGGACACGCCCACCTTCACAACCGGACGACCGAGCCACTTCCGGCCCCGCCCCCTTCTCACCCAGCATGGCCCCGCCCCCCCTTCCCGCATGGCCCCGCCCACTTGTACATAAGCCCCGCCCCCCCCTGTACAGCGCTATTTATTGAACGGCCACGCCCAGCAAGGGCGGCCGTGTATGTAAATAAACCCAAAAATCGACGTTTCACCCCAAAATTCAGCTTTATTAAAATACAACGGGGGGAGGGGGGGGTCCCTGAGGGGGCGGGGCCTGAGGGGGCGGGGCTGGGGAGGGGGCGGGGCCTATGGGGCAGGGGGCGTGGTTTGGGGAGTTTTGTGTCTGAGAAGCGACAGCAGCACCTGAGAGGCCCCAAATTTGGGCCAGTTTTGGGGGAATTGGGAGGAAACCGAGAGTGAGACGCCACCTTGGTGTCGATGGCATCATCAGAACCTGAATTTGGGCGGTTTCAGGTCGATTTTGGGTCATTTCGAGGCAATTTCGGGCGAGTCAAGGTGGGTGACGCAACCCTGGCCTTGATGACGTCGTCAAAACCGAATTTTGAATTGATTTTGGGACATTTTGGGTCAGCACAAACCTGATTAAAAGCGGACGGGGCCGCCTTGGCCTTGATGACGTCATCAACGTGCAACTGAGTCATTTTGAGTGAATTTAATCCAATTTTGGGTTGGTTTCAAGACAGTTTTTTGGCCCAACTCAACTTTGAGCCATTCCAACCCTAATTTAATCCATCACACATCCAATTAAAACCAGGGTGACGTCACTTTGGCCTTGATGAGTCTAACAATGATTAACTAAACTATTTTGAGTGAATTTAATCCAATTTTGAGCTGATTTTAAGATGGGTTTTTGGCTCAACCCAACTCAACTTGGGACTCATTCCAAGCCTACTTTGTGCCAATTTAATCCAACTTTACTTTGGCCAAATTTAATCCAACTTTACTTTGTGCCAATTTAACGCAACTTTACTTTGTGCCAATTTAATCCAACTTTGGCCAAATTTAATCCAACTTTACTTTGGCCAAATTTAATCCAAATTTACTTTGTGCCAATTTAATCCAACTTTACTTTGGCCAAATTTAATCCAACTTTACTTTGAGCCAATTTAATCCAACTTTACTTTGTGCCAATTTAATCCAACTTTGGCCAAATTTAATCCAACTTTACTTTGGCCAAATTTAATCCAAATTTACTTTGTGCCAATTTAATCCAACTTTACTTTGTGCCAATTTAACGCAACTTTACTTTGTGCCAATTTAATCCAAATTTACTTTGTGCCAATTTAATCCAACTTTACTTTGAGCCAATTTAATCCAACTTTACTTTGTCCCAATTTAATCCAACTTTACTTTGGGCCAATTTAATCCAACTTTACTTTGTGCCAGTTTAACCCAACTTTACTTTGGCCAAATTTAATCCAAATTTACTTTGTGCCAATTTAATGCAAATTTACTTTGTGCCAATTTAATCCAACTTTACTTTGAGCCAATTTAACGCAACTTTACTTTGTGCCAATTTAATCCAAATTTACTTTGGCCAAATTTAACCCAACTTTACTTTGGCCAAATTTAATCCAAATTTACTTTGTGCCAATTTAATCCAAATTTACTTTGGCCAAATTTAACCCAACTTTACTTTGGCCAAATTTAATCCAACTTTACTTTGTCCCAATTTAATCCAACTTTACTTTGGCCAAATTTAATGCAACTTTACTTTGTGCCGATTTAATCCAACTTTACTTTGAGCCAATTTAATCCAACTTTGTGCCAATTTAATCCAACTTTACTTTGTCCCAATTTAATCCAACTTTACTTTGTCCCAATTTAACCCAACTTTACTTTGAGCCAATTTAATCCAACTTTACTTTGTCCCGATTTAATCCAAATTTACTTTGAGCCAATTTAATCCAACTTTACTTTGTGCCAATTTAACCCAAATTTACTTTGTGCCGATTCAATCCCACTTTACGCCAACACCCATCCAACTAAAACCAGCGCGACGCCGCTTTAGAAATCCCACTCTGAGCCTAATTTAAGCCAAACCCCGAGGCTAAGCCCGGCCTAGACAGCCAGCAGGGCGGTGATGGGGCAATGGTCACTGCCCATCACGGCGCTGCGGATCTTGGAGTCGCACAGCGCCCCCAGCAGGCGCCGGGACAGCACGGCGTAGTCCAGCCGCCAGCCCACGTTGCGCGCCCGCGCGCCGCCCAGGTAGGTCCAGAAGGTGAAGGCGCCGCGCGCCTCCGGGTACAGGTGCCGGAAGGAGTCGACGAATCCGGCGCCCAGCAGCCGCGAGAACCCCTCGCGCTCCTGCGGCGTGAAGCCCGGGCTGGCGCGGTTGGCGCGCGGGTGGCACAGGTCGGCCTCGGCGTGCGCCACGTTGAGGTCGCCGCACAGCAGCACCGGCTTGCGCGCGTCCAGGCGGCGCAGGAAGGACAGGAAGGCGGCGTCGAAGCGCAGCCGCGGCTCCAGCCGCGCCAGGCCCCGGCCGGCGTTGGGCACGTAGGCGCACACCACGAAGAGCGACGGGAACTCGGCCGTCAGCACGCGGCCGTCGGCGTCGTGCTCGGGGTCGCCTGCGGGGAGGGGGAGTGAGCTGGGGGGGATGGGGGGACTGGGGGGGACTGGGGGGGACTGGGGGGGACTGGGAATGAACTGGGAGTGAGCTGGGGGGGATTGGGAGTGAGCTGGGGGGGATTGGAATGAACTGGGAGTGAGCTGGGGGGGACTGGGAGGGACTGGGGGGGACTTGGAATGAACTGGGAGTGAGCTGGGGGGACTGGGGGGGACTGGGAATGAACTGGGAGTGAGCTGGAGGGGACTGGGGGGGACTGGGAATGAACTGGGAGTGAGCTGGGAGGGACTGGGGGGGACTGGGAGGGACTGGGAATGAACTGGGAGTGAGCTGGGAGGGATGGGGGGACTGGGAGTGAGCTGGGGGGGACTGGGGGGGACTGGGGGGGACTGGGAATTAACTGGGAGTGAACTGGGGGGACTGGGAATGAACTGGGAGTGCTGGGGGGACTGGGAATGAACTGGGAGTGAGCTGGGAGCAGTGGGAATGAACTGGGAGTGAACTGGGGGAGATGGGGGGGAACTGGGAGTGAGCTGGGGGAGCTGGAGGGGGAACTGGGGGTATTGGGGGGTACTGGGGAGGGACTGGGAATGAACTGGGAGTGAGCTGGGCGGGACTGGGGGGGACTGGGAATGAACTGGGAGTGAACTGGGGAGGACTGGGAGGGACTGGGGGGGACTGGGGGGGACTGGGAGGGACTGGGGATGAACTGGGAGTGAGCTGGGGGGGACTGGGAATGAACTGGGAATGAACTGGGAGTGAGCTGGGGGGACTGGGGGGGACTGGGAATGAACTGGGAATGAACTGGGAGTGAGCTGGGGGGGACTGGGAATGAACTGGGAATGAACTGGGAGTGAGCTGGGGGGGACTGGGGGGACTGGGAGTGAGCTGGGGGGGACTGGGAGGGACTGGGGGGGACTGGGAATGAGCTGGGAGGGACTGGGGGGGACTGGGAATGAACTGGGAGTGAGCTGTGGGGGACTGGGAATGAACTGGGAGTGAGCTGGGGGGGACTGGGAATGAACTGGGAGTGAGCTGGGGGGGACTGGGAATGAACTGGGAGTGAGCTGGGGGGGATGGGGGGACTGGGAATGAACTGGGAGTGAGCTGGGGGGGACTGGGAGGGACTGGGAGGGATTGGGGGGACTGGGGGAGACTGGGGGGGACTGGGAGGGACTGGGAGCACTGGGCACCTCCGGACTGGGGGGGACTGGGAGGGGGACTGGGGGGGACTGGGGGGACTGGGAATGGGGATGGGGGGGACTGGGAATGAACTGGGAGGGACTGGGAATGAACTGGGAGGGACTGGGGGGGACTGGGGGGACTGGGAATGAACTGGGAGTGAGCTGGGGGGACTGGGGGGACTGGGAATGAACTGGGAGTGAGCTGGGGGGGACTGGGAGGGACTGGGGGGGACTGGGAATGAGCTGGGAGGGACTGGGGGGGACTGGGAATGAACTGGGAGTGAACTGGGGGGGACTGGGAATGAACTGGGAGTGAGCTGGCGGCACTGGGAGGGAACTGCGAGGGAACTGGGAGTGAGCTGGGGGAGCTGGGGGGGACTGGGAATGAGCTGGGGGGGACTGGGAGGGAACTGGGAGGGAGCTGGGGGCACTGGGGGCTATTGGGACTGAACTGGGAATGAACTGGGGACACTGGGAATGAACTGGGAATGACCTGGGGGCAATGGGAATGAACTGGGAGCGAATGGCGAGTGAGCTGGGGGCACTGGGGGGGACTGGGAATGGATTGGGAGTGAACTGGGGGCACTGGGAATGAGCTGGGGATGAGCTGGGGGCACTGGGAGGGAACTGGGAGTGAGCTGGGGGTGCTGGAGGGAACTGGGAGTGAACTGGGAGGGAACTGGGGGGGACTGGGAATGAACTGGGAGCGAATGGGGAGTGAGCTTCGAGCACTGGGAGGGAACTGGGGGCACTGGGAGTGAACTGGCAGCGAGCTGTGAGCACTGGGAGGCCACTGTAGGGCCGGTTTCGGGGGGATTTTGGGGCTGTTTTTGGGGTAATTTCAGGGTGTTTTTGGGCTCTCACCGATGCCATAGGTGACCTCCAGCGGCTCGGTCTGGGCCAGCAGCCCCACCCCATGTAGGGCCGGTTTTGGGGCTGGTTTCAGGGTTATTTTGGGGCTGTTTTTGGGGTAATTTCAGGGTGATTTGGGGTGTTTTTGGACTCTCACCGATGCCATAGGTCACCTCCAGGGGCTCTGTCCGGGCCAGCAGCCCCACCCCGCTGTAGCCCGGGCGCTCCTTGGCGCTGCTCCAGAACTGGTGCGGCAGCCCCGGCAGCGCCCGCACCTCGGGCGGCACCGCCGCGCCCGCGCACTTGGTCTCCTGCAGGCACAGCACGTCGGGGGCCTCCTCCTGCACCCACTGCGCGGGGGGAGAGGGGAGAGGGGATGGGCTGACCCCGAAATCACAGCGGAAATCCCGAAATTGTGCTAAACTGACCCCAAAATCACAGCAGAAATCCCGAAATTGTGCTAAACTGAGCCAGAATCAGAGTGGGGGTACCCGAATTGTACTGAACTGACCCCAAAATCACAGCACGTCGGGGGCCTCCTCCTGCACCCACTGCGCGGGGGGAGAGGGGAGAGGGGATGGGCTGACCCCGAAATCACAGCAGAAATCCTGAAATTGTGCTAAACTGAGCCAGAATCAGAGTCGGGAATCCCTAAATTGTGCTAATCTGACCCAAAATTAGAGCGGGGATTCCTGAATTATGCTGAACTGACCCAAAATCAGAGTGGGGATTCCTGAATTGTGCTGAACTGACCCAAAATTAGAGTGGGGATTCCTGAATTGTACTGAGCTGACCCAAAATCATAGCAGGAATCCCTAAATTGTGCTAAACTGAGCCCAAAATCAGAGTGGGAATCCCTAAATTGTGCTGAATTCACCCCAAAATCAGATCTGTAGGTTCGTGAACTGACCCCAAAATTAGAGCTGGGATTCCTGAACTGATCCCAAAATCAGAGTGGGAATCCCTAAATTGTGCTAAACTGACCCAAAATCAGAGCAGGGATTCCTGAATTGTGCTAAACTGACGCAAATTTAGAGTGGGGATTCCTGAATTGTACTGAACTGACCCAAAATCAGGGCGGGGATTCATGAATTGTGCTAAACTGACCCAAAATCACAGCAGAGATTCCTGAATTGTGCTAAACTGACCCAAAATCAGAGCAGGGATTCATAAACTGCGCTAAACTGACCCAAAATCAGTGCAGGGATTCCTGAATTGTGCTAAACTGACCCAAAATTAGAGTGGAGATTCCTGAATTGTGCTAATCTGACCCAAAATCAGAGCAGGGATTCATAAACTGTGCTAAATTCACCCCAAAATCAGATCTGTAGGTTCGTGAACTGACCCCAAAATTAGAGCTGGGATTCCTGAACTGACCCCAAAATCAGAGAGCGAATCCCTATATTGCACTAAATTCACCCCAAATCAGAGCAGGGATTCATAAACTGCACTAAACTGACCCAAAATCAGAGCAGGGATTCCTGAATTGTGCTAAACTGACCCAAAATCAGAGCAGGGATTCATAAACTGCGCTAAATTCATCCCAAAATCAGAGCGGGGATTCCTGAACTGTGCTAAATTCACCCCAAATTGTGCTAAATGCACCCCAAAGTCAGAGAGGGGTGCATGAACTGACCCCAAAATCAGAGTGGGAATCCCTAAATTGTGCTAAACTGACCCAAAATCAGAGCAGGGATTCATAAATCAGACTGATTTCTACTGGGGGCGGAGCTGGGAACCCCAAAACCAGAATGGGAATTCCTGAATTGTGCTAAACTGACCCCAAATCAGAGCGGGAATTCCTGAATTGTGCTGAACTGACCCCAAATCATAGTGGGAATACCTGAATTGTGCTAAACTGACCCCAAATCAGGGCGGGAATTCCTGAATTGTGCTAAACTGACCCCAAACCAGAGCGGGGATTCCCCTCCCTCACCCCATAAGTCCCTCCTTTAAGTCCATAAGCCCCTCCCACCCCTTAAACCCCTCCCCCACCCTAAGCCCCGCCCCTCTCCCCTGGGCCCCGCCCCCTCACCTGGCCCCGCCCCCTCACCTTGGCCCCGCCCTCTCCCCGGCCCTGCCCTCTCACCTGAGCCCCACCCTCTCACCTTGGCCCCGCCCCCTCCCCTGGCCCCGCCCCCTCCCCTGGCCCCGCCCCCTGGCCCCGCCCCCTCACCTTGGCCCCGCCCTTGCGCACCCAGGCCCGCAGCCCGTCCACGTTCCACGAGGTCACCTTGAGCGTCCAGCGCCGCCCCTCGGGCGTGGCCTCGCGGGTGGGCGGGTCCTCGTAGGGCGGGGCCGGCCCCGCCTTGGGCGCCTTGGCGGGAACTGGGGGAGAGGGCGACACTGGGAGCACTGGGAGAACTGGGAGCACTGGGGTCACTGGGAGGGGTTACTGGGGGGACTGGGAGAGGTTACTGGGGGAACTGGGAGCACTGGGAGGGGATACTGGGGGAACTGGGAGGGATTACTGGGCTCACTGGGAGCACTGGGACTGTTTACTGGGGACACTGGGAGGGGTTACTGGGGACACTGGGAGCACTGGGAGAACTGGGAGGTGTTACTGGGGGGACTGGGAGCACTGAGAGGGGTTACTGGGGACACTGGGAGGGATTACTGGGGATACTGGGAGGGGTTACTGGGGGAACTGGGAGCACTGGGAGGGGGATTGTGGGGAGCTGGGGTGGACTGGGAGGGGCTGCTTGGCATGGACTGGGTGCTACTGGGTTGTACTGGGTGCTACTGGTCTGTACTGGTCTGTACTGTCCATACTGGTCTGTACTGAGCCTTACTGGTCTGTACTGGTCTGTACTGGTCTGTACCGTCCACACTGATCCGTACTCGTCCATACTGGTCTGTACTGGGCCATACTGGTCTGTACTGGGCCATACTGGTCCGTACTGGTCTGTACTGGGCCATACTGGTCTGTACTGGTCCGTACTGGTCCGTACTGGTCTGTACTGTCCGTACTGGTCTGTACTGGGCCATACTGGTCTGTATTGGTCTGTACTATCCATACTGGTCTGTACTGGTCCGTACTGGTCTGTACTGTCCGTACTGGTCTGTACTGGGCCGTACTGGTCCGTACTGGTCTGTACTGTCCATACTGGTCTGTACTGGGCCGTACTGGTCCGTACTGTCCATACTGGCCCGTACTGGTCCGTACTGGTCCGTACTGGTCACTCACCAGCCTCGTCCCCGCTGCCGCTCTCCTCCTTCTTCTTCCCGCGCTTCGGCATCGCGCTGGCCCCGCCCACAGGGCACAGGACACGCCCCCTTCGAATCAAAGCTCCGCCCCTGCAGCGGGAGCGAGACTGCCATCAGCGCGGGCCAATCAGAGCGCAGGGATCCCCTAAGCCCCACCTCGGCTCAGCCAATCAGAGCGCAGAAATCCACTAATCCCCACTAGAGCTCAGCCAATCAGAGCACAGAGACCCCTTAATCCCCACCTCCCCCATCAGCTCAGCCAATCGGAGCGCGCCCCCATCACGCCGTGGTGCCCAATCAGTGCCCGCCGCCGCCACGTGCTGCGCTGGGGGCCGAACCAGGATCGGAACCGGGGCTGGAACCGGGACCGACCGGGGCCAAACAGCGCCCGGTGCCCTTCGTTAAACCCGCCCGCTCCGGCTGCCAATCATCTACCGCAGTGACCAATCAGCGCCCGCCGCTCTCCCGGTTAAACCCGCCCCCCTCCTTCCCCCGCATCCCCCCCGATCACCGCCCGCCGTACCTCAGCTCAGGCACCAATCACCGCCCGCCGTACCTCAGCCCCGGGACCAATCACCGCCCGCCGTACCTCAGCCCGCACTGACCAATCACCGCCCGCCGTACCTCAGCCCGCACTGACCAATCACCGCCCGCCGTAACTCAGCCCGCAGTGACCAATCACCGCCCTCCGTACCTCAGCCCCGGCACCAATCACCGCCCGCCGTACCTCAGCCCCGGGACCAATCACCGCCCGCCGTACCTCAGCCCGCAGTGACCAATCACCGCCCGCCGTACCTCAGCCCCGGCACCAATCACCGCCCGCCGTACCTCAGCCCGCACTGACCAATCACCGCCCGCCGTACCTCAGCCCCGGCACCAATCACCGCCCGCCGTACCTCAGCTCAGGCACCAATCACCGCCCGCCGTACCTCAGCCCCGGGACCAATCACCACCCGCCGTACCTCAGCCCCGGCACCAATCACCGCCCGCCGTACCTCAGCTCAGGCACCAATCACCGCCCGCCGTAACTCAGCCCGCAGTGACCAATCACCGCCCGCCGTACCTCAGCCCCGGCACCAATCACCGCCCGCCGTACCTCAGCCCGCAGTGACCAATCACCGCCCGCCGTAACTCAGCCCGCAGTGACCAATCACCGCCCGCCGTACCTCAGCTCAGGCACCAATCACCGCCCGCCGTACCTCAGCCCCGGGACCAATCACCGCCCGCCGTACCTCAGCTCAGGCACCAATCACCGCCCGCCGTACCTCAGCCCCGGGACCAATCACCGCCCGCCGTACCTCAGCCCCGGGACCAATCACCGCCCGCCGTAGCTCAGCCCGCAGTGACCAATCACCGCCCGCCGTAGCTCAGCCCCGGCACCAATCACCGCCCGCCGTAGCTCAGCCCCAGCACCAATCACCGCCCGCCGTACCTCAGCCCGCACTGACCAATCACCGCCCGCCGTACCTCAGCCCCAGCACCAATCACCGCCCGCCGTACCTCAGCCCCGGGACCAATCACCGCCCTCCGTACCTCAGCCCGCACTGACCAATCACCGCCCGCCGTACCTCAGCCCGCAGTGACCAATCACCGCCCGCCGTACCTCAGCTCAGGCACCAATCACCGCCCGCCGTACCTCAGCCCCGGCACCAATCACCGCCCGCCGTACCTCAGCTCAGGCACCAATCACCGCCCGTCGTACCTCAGCCCCGGCACCAATCACCGCCCGCCGTACCTCAGCCCGCACTGACCAATCACCGCCCGCCGTACCTCAGCTCGCACTGACCAATCACCGCCCTCCGTACCTCAGCCCGCACTGACCAATCACCGCCCGCCGTACCTCAGCCCCGGGACCAATCACCGCCCGCCGTACCTCAGCTCAGGCACCAATCACCGCCCGCCGTACCTCAGCCCGCAGTGACCAATCACCGCCCGCCGTACCTCAGCCCGCAGTGACCAATCACCGCCCGCCGTACCTCAGCCCGAAGTGACCAATCACCGCCCGCCGTACCTCAGCCCCAGCACCAATCACCGCCCGCCGTACCTCAGCCCGCACTGACCAATCACCGCCCGCCGTACCTCAGCTCCGGCACCAATCACCGCCCGCCGTACCTCAGCTCAGGCACCAATCACCGCCCGCCGTACCTCAGCCCGCAGTGACCAATCAGCGGCCGCGGCGGCGGCGGGAACGGCGCGAGCGGCTCCGCGAGCGCGGGAAGCGTGAGGGAGGGATGAATGGAGGGGGCGTGGCCGGAACCGGAAACACTCCAGAGGAGGAGGAGAAGGAAGAGGCGGGGAGCGGAAGTGACGCAGAGGAGCGGCGGGAGAAGCGGCGAGGAGAAGCGGCGGCGGCGGCGTGACGTCACTGCGGGACACCGGGCAGCCCCGGGAGTGACGTCATGCCGACCGTGCTGGGTCTGGAGGGCTCCGCCAACAAAGTGGGCGCGGGCGTGGTGCGGGACGGCGCCGTCCTCAGCAACTGCCGCGCCACCTACGTCACGCCGCCGGGACAGGGTGACGTCACTTTCCCCCCCCCCCCCCCCGGTGTCCCCGCACTCCGCGTGCCCCCGGTGCTGACCCCGCTCCCCGCAGGGTTCGCGCCCGGTCCCACCGGGCGGCACCACCGGGCGGTGCTGCTGGGGCTGATCCGCGCCGCGCTGCGGGAGGCGGGGACCGAACCGGGGGACATCGACGGGGTGGCGTTCACCAAGGGTAAGGGGGCCAAAAACCCCGAAAACAGCCAGAAATACCCCAAAAATGGCCCAAAAACCGGGAACGGGACCCCAAAAACAGCCTCGGGACATCGACGGGGTGGCGTTCACCAAGGGTAAGGCGGCCAAAAACCCCGAAAACAGCCAAAAATACCCCGAAAATGGCCCAAAAACCGGGAACGGGACCCCAAAAACAGCCCCGGGACATCGACGGGGTGGCGTTCACCAAGGGTAAGGCGGCCAAAAACCCCGAAAACACCCCAAAAATTACCCCAAAAATGGCCCCAAAACCGGGAACGGGACCCCAGAAACAGCTCCGGGACATCGACGGGGTGGCGTTCACCAAGGGTAAGGGGGCCAAAAACCCCAAAAACACCCAAAAATTCCCCAAAAACCACCCCAAATCCCTTGCAAAAACACCCCCAGAATACCCCAAAACACCCTAAAAACACCTTGAAACCGGGGACTGGACCCCAAAAACACCCAAAAAACACCCCAAAAACCGGCCCAAAAACACCCCAAAACCGGGAATGGGACCCCAAAAACACCCAAAAAAAACCCCCAAAACCAGCCCAAAACCGGGAATGGGACCCGAAATGCACCAAAAACCCAAAAAAAGACCCCAAAAACCAGCCCCGGGACCCCCGGGAGTTTTTTGGGGGGGGGTTCTGGACCATCCCATCTGCTGTGGGGTTTGGGGGGGTCCTGGACTATCCCACCTGCTCCGGGGGGGGTGTTTGTGGGGGGGTTTCTGGGCAATTCCATCTGCTCTGAGTTTTAGGGGGATCCTGGACTATCCCATATACCTTGAGGGGGGGTTTCTGGGCAATTCCATCTGCTCTGAGTTTTAGGGGGATCCTGGACTATCCCACCTGCCCTGGGGGGGTGTTTTGGGGGGGGGGATTCTGGGCAATTCCATCTTCTCTGAGTTTTAGGGGGGATTCTGGACTATCCCACCTGCCCCGGGGGGGTGTTTTAGGGGGGATTCTGGGCAATTCCATCTTCTCTGAGTTTTAGGGGGGTCCTGGACCATCCCATATACCTTGAGGGGGGCTGTTTGTGTGGGGGGGGTTTCTGGGCAATTCCATCTGCTCTGAGTTTTAGGGGGGATTCTGGACCATCCCACCTGCCCTGGGGTTCCGGGGGGGGGAGCTCTGGCCGATCCCGCCTGCCCCGGGGGGGTGTTTTAGGGGGGGGGGTTTCTGGGCAATTCCATCTGCTCTGAGTTTTAGGGGGGGTCCTGGACCATCCCCGGGGCTGTTTTTGGGGTGACCCGTCCCCCCGGGGCTGTTTTTGGGGTGACCCGTCCCCCCGTCCCCCAGGCCCGGGCATGGGGTCCCCGCTGGCCGTGGTGGCCGCCGTGGCGCGGACGCTGGCCCAGCTGTGGCGGCGCCCCCTGCTGGCCGTGAACCACTGCGTGGGGCACATCGAGATGGGCCGGCTGCTCGGCCCCGCCCCCGACCCGCTCGTGCTCTACGTCAGCGGCGGCAACACGCAGGTGGGGGCGGGGGAGCGGCCGGTATCGCGATATATCGCGATATATCGCGGGGGGGGAGGGAAGGGATGGCCGATATCGCGATATATCGCGGTGGGGGAGAGAGGGAATGGCCGATATCGCGATATATCGCGGTGGGGAGAGGGAGGGAATGGCTGATATCGCGACATATCGCAAGGGAGGAGAGAGGGAATGGCCGATATCGCGATATATCGCAAGGGAGGAGAGAGGGAATGGCTGATATCACAACATATCGCAAGGGAGGAGAGAGGGAATGGCCGATATCACGGGGGGGAGGATTGGGGCAGGCGATATCGCGACATATCGCGAGGTAGGGGGGGAAGGAATGGCCGATATCGCGATATATCGCGAGGGAGGAGGCATGGAATGGCTGATATCGCGACATATCGCAGGAGAGGAGGGAGGGAATGCCTCGTATCGTGATATATCGCGAGGGAGGGGTGAGGGAATGGCTGATATCGTGGGGGGGGAGGGTTGGGGCGGACGATATCGCGACATATCGCACGGGGGGGAGAGAGGGAATGGCCAATATCGCGACATATCGCAGGAGAGGAGGGAGGGAATGGCCGATATCGCGACATATCGCGAGGGAGGAGGGAGGGAATGGCCGATATCGCGACATATCGCGGTGGGGGAGGGAGGGAACGGCCGATATCGTGGGGGGGGGGAGGGTTGGGGCGGGCGATACCGCGACATATCGCAGGAGAGGAGGGTCAGAACAGCCGCTATCGCGACATATCGCGATATGCTCCCTGCAGGTGATCGCCTACTCCCGGCGCCGGTACCGGATCCTGGGCGAGACCCTGGACGTGGCCGTGGGGAACTGCATCGACCGGCTGGCGCGGCTGCTGCAGGTGGCCACGCCCACCCCGGGGCCACGCCCACAAACGGGGACACGCCCACAAACGGGGACACGCCCCCCGGGCCACGCCCACCCCGGGCCACGCCCCCCGGGCCACGCCCACAAACGGGGCCACGCCCACAAACGGGGACACGCCCACAAACGGGGACACGCCCACAAACGGGGACACGCCCATAAACGGGGACACGCCCACAAACGGGGCCACGCCCACGAACGGGGACACGCCCACAAACGGGGCCACGCCCACAAACGGGGCCACGCCCACAAACGGGGACACGCCCACGAACGGGGCCACGCCCACCCTGGGGCCACGCCCACAAATGGGGACACGCCCACGAACGGGGCCACGCCCACAAATGGGGCTACGCCCACAAACGGGGCCACGCCCACCCCGGGCCACGCCCACAAAACGGGGACACGCCCACTAACGGGGCCACGCCCACGAACGGGGACACGCCCACTAACGGGGCCACGCCCACCCTGACCCCGCCCCCTCCCCCCGCAGATCCCCAACGCCCCCAGCCCGGGATACAACGTGGAGCAGCTGGCCAAGAGGTGACCCCAAAAAATGACCCCAAATCCCCCAAAACTGACCCCAAAAACACCCAAAAATCCCCCGAAATCCCATAAATCCACCAAAATCCCCAAATGCCCCAAAAGTGACCCCAAAACTGACCCCAAAAACACCCAAAAATCCCCCAAAATCCCATAAATCCACCAAAATCCCCAAATCCCCCAAAAGTGACCCCAAAAAGTGACCCCAAAAACACCCAAAAACACCTAAATCCACCAAAATCCCCACATCCCCCAAATATCCCCAAATTCCCTAAATATCCCCAAAAGTGACCTCAAAAGTGACCCCAAAACTGACCCCAAAAACACCCAAAAATCCCCAAAAACACCTAAATCCACCAAAATCCCCAAATTCCCCAAAAGTGACCCCAAAAAATGACCCCAAATCCCCCAAAACTGACCCCAAAAACACCCAAAAATCCCCCAAAATCCCCTAAATCCACCAAAATCCCCAAATCCCCAAATATCCCGAAAATGACCCCAAAAAAATGACCCCAAAAACACCCAAAAATCCCCCAAAACCCCTAAATCCACCAAAATCCCCAAATCCCCAAATATCCCAAAAGTGACCCCAAAAACTGACCCCAAAAACACCCAAAAATCCCCCAAAAATCCCCTAAATCCACCAAAATCCCCAAATCCCCCAAAAGTGACCCCAAAAGTGACCCCAAAAACTGACCCCAAAAATCCCCCAAAATCCCATAAATCCACCAAAATCCCCAAATCCCCCAAAAGTGACCCCAAAATCACCCAAAAATCCCCAAAAACACCTAAATCCACCAAAATTCCTCAAATCCCCCAAATATCCCCAAAAGTGACCCCAAAAACTGACCCCAAAAACACCCAAAAATCCCCCAAAATCCCCTAAATCCACCAAAATCCCCAAATCTTCCAAAAATGACCCCAAAAACTGACCCCAAAAACACCCAAAAATCCCCAAAAACACCTAAATCCACCAAAATCCCCAAATCCCCCAAAAGTGACCCCAAAACTGACCCCAAAAACACCCAAAAATCCCCAAAACCAAAAATCCCCAAAATCCCCAAGTCCCCCAAAAGTGACCCCAAAAACTGACCCCAAAAATCCCCCAAAATCCCATAAATCCACCAAAATCCCCAAATCCCCAAAAGTGACCCCAAAACTGACCCCAAAAACACCCAAAAATCCCCAAAAACACCTAAATCCACCAAAATCCCCAAATCCCCCAAATATCCCCAAAAGTGACCCCAAAACTGACCCCAAAAACACCCAAAAATCCCCAGAAACACCTAAATCCACCAAAATCCCCAAATCCCCCAAAATTGACCCCAAAACTGACCCTAAAACTGACCCAAAAACTCACCACAAAACTGACCCCAAATCCCCCAAAATCCCCCAAATCCCCCAAATCCTCCCAAGTCCCCATAATCCCCAAAATCCCAAATTCCCGAATTCCAGGGGCCGCCGGCTGCTCCCGCTGCCCTACGTGGTGAAGGGTTTGGATGTTTCATTTTCGGGGCTCCTCTCGCACCTCCAGGTACCCCAAAAACCCCAAAAAAATCCCCCAAATCCCCCCAAATTCCCCAAAATCTCCCAGAATTACCCCAAAATCTCCAGGAATTCCCCCAGAATCTCCAGAATTTCCCCAGAATCTCCAGAATTTCCCCAAAATCTCCCAAAATTCCCCCAAAATCTCCAGGAATTCCCCCAAAATCTCCAGAATTCCCCCAAAATCTCTCAGAATTCCCCAAAATCTCCAGGAATTCCCCCAAAATCTCCCAGAATTCCCCCAAAATCTCCATAAATTCCCCCAAAATCTCCCAGAATTCCCCCAAAATCTCCCAAAATTCCCCCAAAATCTCCAGAATTTCCCCCAAATCTCCCAGAATTCCCCAAAAATCTCCAGGAATTCCCCCAAAATCTCCCAGAATTTCCCCAAAATCTCCCAGAATTCCCCCAAAATCTTCCAGAATTCCCCCAAAATCTCCCAAAATTCCCCCAAAATCTCCAGGAATTCCCCCGGAATCTCCAGAATTCCCCCAAAATCTCCAGAATTCCCCCAAAATCTCCCAAAATTCCCCCAAAATCTCTCAGAATTCCCCCAAAATCTCCCAAAATTCCCCCAAAATCTCCCAAAATTCCCCCAAAATCTTCCAGAATTCCCCCAAAATCTCCAGGGATTCCCCCAAAATCTCCAGGAATTCCCCCAAAATCTCCCAGAATTTCCCCAAAATCTCCGGAATTCCCCCAAAATCTCCAGGAATTCCCCCAAAATCTTCAGGGAATTCCCCCAAAAACCCCAAAATCCCCCAAAATCTCTCAGAATTCCCCCAAAATCTCCGGAATTCCCCCAAAATCTCCATAATTTCCCCCAAAATCTCCCAAAATTCCCCCAAAATCTCCCAAAATTCCCCCAAAATCTCCCAAAATTCCCCCAAAATCTCCCAGAATTCCTCCAAAATCTCCAGAATTTCCCCAAAATCTCCCAGAATTCCCCCAAAATCTCCGGAATTCCCCCAAAATCTCCAGGGATTCCCCCAAAATTCCCCCAAAATCCCCCAAATTCCCCCAAAATCTCCCGGAATTACCCCAAAATCTCCAGGGATTCCCCCAAAATCTCCAGGAATTCCCCCAAAATCTCCCAAAATTCCCTCAAAATCTCCCGGAATTACCCCAAAAACCCCAAAATCCCCCAAAATCTCCAGGGATTCCCCCAAAATTTCCCCAAAATCTCCAGGAATTCCCCCAGAATCTCCAGAATTTCCCCAAAATCTCCCAGAATTCCCTTAAAATCTCCCAAAATTCCCCCAAAATCTCTGGAATTCCCCCAAAATCTCCCAGAATTCCCCCAAAATCTCCAGGGATTCCCCCAAAATCCCCCAAAATTTTGGGGTTTTTTTAATTTCCCAGGCAGTGACCCCAAAATTGTTGGAGTCGGGGGAGGCGACCCCGGAGGATTTGTGCTTCTCCCTGCAGGTGGAAAAATGGGATTTGGGGGAAAAAATGGGATTTTGGGAAAATGGGATTTTAGGGAAAAATGGGATTTTGGGAGAGGAAATGGGGATTTTGGGAGGGAAAATGGGGATTTTGGGAGAGAAAATGGGGATTTTGGGAGAGAAAAGAAAAATGAGATTTTTGGGGAAAATGGGATTTGGGGGAAAATGGGATTTTTTTAGGATTTTTTTTGGGATGTTTTTGGGGATTTTTTAGGATGTTTTTTGGGATGTTTTTGGGGCATTTTTGGGATGTTTTTGGGATGTTTTTGGGGTGTTTTTGGGATGTTTTTGGGATTTGGGTATTTTTGGGATGTTTTTGGGGATGTTTTTTGGGTGTTTTTGGGATGTTTTTGGGATGTTTTTGGGATGTTTTTGGGGATATTTTTGGGGATGTTTGGGGATGTTTTTGGGATGTTTTTGGGGATGTTTTTGGGATGTTTTTGGGATGTTTTTGGGATGTTTTTGGGTCAGTTTTGGGATGATTTTTGGGATGTTTTTGGGCCAGTTTTTGGGATGTTTTTGGGATGTTTTTGGGATATTTTTGGGGATGTTTTTGGGATGTTTTGGGTTGTTTTTGGGATGTTTTGGGATGTTTTTGGGGATGTTTTTGGGATGTTTTTGGACACGCTTTGGGATGTTTTTGGGGATGTTTTTGGCCACGCTTTGGGATGTTTTTGGGATGTTTTTTGGACACGTTTTGGGATGTTTTTGGGGATGTTTAGGGATGTTTTTGGGATGTTTTTGGACACGCTTTGGGATGTTTTTGGGGCAGGAGACGGCGTTCGCCATGCTGGCCGAGGTGACCGAGCGCGCGCTGGCGCTGACCAGGGCGGGGCACCTGCTGCTCGTGGGGGGCGTGGCCTGTGAGTGGGCGGGGCCACACCTGGGAGGGGCGGGAGCCAAATTTTGGGGGGTGGAGCCAATTTTGGGGGCTGGGACCCGCCCCAAAGGGCGTGGCCACACAGGGATGAGTGGGCGGGGCCTCACCTGAGAGGGTGGGGTCACACCTGGGCGGGATTGCAGCCCCAATTTTGGGGGCTGGGAGGCAAAAAAGGGGCGTGGCTGTGCCTGGAAGCCACGCCCAGCTCACCTGTGCGCACAGGTAACCACCGGCTGCAGGAGATGCTGCAGGTGATGTGCAGAGCGCGGGGGGCGGAGCTGTGCCCCGTGGACGACAGGTGAGGGCGGGGCTGAGGGGCACACCTGTGACCTTTGACCTGCGTGACACACCTGTGTGACACACCTGAGCCCCTCTCACCTGTCCTTCCCAGGTACTGCATCGACAACGGCGCCATGATCGCCCAGGCCGGCTGGGAGATGCTGAGGGCGGGGCAGGTGACGGAGCTCAGCCAATCAGGGATCACGCAGAGGTCAGGGGGGCGTGGCCACGCGGGGGGGGGGTGGGGTGGGTCAGCCTGACCTCTGACCTTTGACCTCTGGCTGGGCACAGGTACCGGACGGATGAGGTGGAGGTGACCTGGAGGGACTGAGGTGGCCACGCCCCCAATGGCCACGCCCCGAATGGCCACGCCCCAAATGGCCACGCCCATTTAATAAAAGACACTCCCCCCATATTCTGGCCACGCCTCTTCATTTGTGGATGATGTAATGCCCTTGGTGACCCCGCCCATGTGGAAAGGACCAATCAGCTTGTCTCTCACCGGTGGAGGTGTTCCCTGCTGCTGTCAATCTCCTGCAAGCCACGCCCTCTTTTTAAAGCCTCATTTGCATAACCCTGCCCCTACCCATGACGTCATTCAGCCAAGCGGCCAATAGGATGGCGCGGCTGAGCGCGGCCAATGGGAGCGCGGGGGGCGTGGCTTGGCTGAGGGGGCAGCGGGCGCAGGCGGGATCGGCTCAGTCTGTGCGCGGCCGGCGGAGGGAGAACGTCGGAGAGGTACCGGGGCAAAGGGCGGCTCTTCGTGCGTGTTCCTATCGCGACACGGCTCCCCATCGCCACCCCGACCCGCGTTCCCCCCGGCGCCGCCAGCCGCGGGCGCTCGGGGTTTTAGCGGTGTCGCAGAGCAGCGGGCGGCTCCTTCTTCACCCGGCGGAGCGGAGGAGATTTCGGGGCCCCGCCGGATTTTGGGGGGTCGCACAAATGCTCGGGGGTCTCGGGCGGTACCGGGAGGATTCCGGGCGGTACCGGGCGGGTTCCGCCGCTCTCGGTCTGACTCCGTTTCTCTCTCCTCAGGCGGAGCCGCCGGCGGGAAACGGGGGACGGCTTCTGGAGGATCTCCACTTTTTTTATTTTTTCCTTTTCTACTGTGGAATTTACCGCGGGTTTGGCGAGGGGAAACCTAAAAGTTAATTAAGAGGGTTTTTTAATAAAAGTGCGCTTTAGATGCGTTTTGAATAAACACTCTTTGTGCCGATCGGAACGGTCTGGAACTCGTGAGGGGCTGGGGGGCGGGGCCAACGGACGGCGGGAAAATGGGGGGCGGGGTGGCACCTACAGAGGAAGCGAAGCCCCGCCTCCGTGGGCGGGGTATGCCCTTATATGGCAGCGAGGGGGCGGGGCGAGTGCTGAAGGTGCAGTGCCCCCGCCGCCATCTTGAGCGCGTCACCGCATCCAATGGCAGCTGTCCGGCCGCCATCTTGAGCGCGTCACCGCAGCCAATGGCAGCCGTCCGGCCGCCATCTTGAGTGCGTCACCGCAGCCAATGGCAGCCGTCCGGCCGCCATCTTGAGCGCGTCACCGCAGCCAATGGCAGCTGTCCGGCCGCCATCTTGAGCGCGTCACCGCAGCCAATGGGAGCAGCCGGCGGCCGGAAGCGGCGGGAGGAGCGGCCGGAAGTGGGCGCGGCCGCGCGCTGTCATGGCGGCGGCCGAGGAGGAGGCGGCGGCGGCGGCGGAGAGCGAGGAAGGGGAGCGCGGGGATGAGGAGGCGCTGGAGCGGCTGGAGGTGGGGACGGGGCGGGGGGCACGGGCGGGACCCCCTGTGTGGGGTTTGGGGTGTGTGGGGTCTGGGGTCTCGGGTTTGGGGTCTCTGAGGGAGCCGCGGCTCCTGAGGGAAAGCGGCAGTTGGGCCTGAGGGAGCTGACGACCCCTCTGGGGGAATTTTCTATTTTTGTTCAGTGGCCGTTTGGGGAGTTTTCTGGTTTTTTAGGCGTCTGGGATCGTTTTATGGCGGGTTTAAATGGGGTGTTGTCTGAGGGGAAATTGGGATTGACTGGGGGGAATTTCGGGTTGTTTTTTTTGGGGGAAATGGGGATTATTTTGGGATGGAATTCGGGGTTACTTGGGGTTGTTTTGGTGTCTCTCCCCCCAGTCCCTGGTGATGGGTCTGTACCGGTGCTGGGATGGAATTTGGGATTTTTAGGGTGGATTTTGGTGTAATTTATGGTTTTTTAGGGTGGATTTTGAGTGATTTTGGGATGAGTTTGGTCTCTCTCCCCCAGGCCCTGGTGACACACCTGTACCTGTTCTGGGATAGATTTTGAGATGGAACTTTGGATTATTTTGGGATAGATTTGGGATTATTTTGGGGTGTTTTGGGATGGATTTTGGTGTAATTTTGGGGATTTTTAGGATGGATTTTGGGTGATTTTGGTCTCTCCCCAGGCCCTGGTGACTCACCTGTACCGGTTCCAGAATGTAATTTAGGGGTTTTGGGGTGGATTTTTGGGCTGATTTTGGGATGATTTTGGGGATTTTTAGGATGGATTTTGGGTGATTTTGGGTGATTTTGGTCTCTTTCCAGGCCCTGGTGACTCACCTGTACCTGTTCTGGGATAGATTTTGAGATGGAACTTTGGATTACTTTGGGATAGATTTGGGATTATTTTGGGGTGTTTTGGGATGGATTTTGGTGTAATTTTTGGTTTTTAGGATGGATTTTGGGTGATTTTGGTCTTTCCCCAGGCCCTGGTGACTCACCTGTACCGGTTCCAGAATGTAATTTAGGGGTTTTGGGGTGGATTTTGGGATGATTTTGGGGATTTTTAGGATGGATTTTGGGATGATTTTGGGGATTTTTAGGATGGATTTTGGGTGATTTTGGGTGATTTTGTCTCTCCCCAGGCCCTGGTGACTCACCTGTACCGGTTCCGGGACGCGCTGCCTGTGCCAGATGCAGCTGGGGACAGACCTGGGGACACACCTGGGGACACACCTGGGGACACACCTGGGGACACACCCGGTGCTGCTGGTGATGCCGGTGCCAAACCCGGTGCCAAACCCTGTGACACACCTGGGGACACACCTGGGGACACACCTGGGGACACACCTGGGGACGCGCTCGTGGCCGAGATGGAGAGAACGCTGAAGCTGATGGAGGAGATCCAGGGTGAGCAGGGCTGGGGGTGCCCAGGTGTGTCTGGGAGGGGCTGGGAGTGCCCAGGTGTGCCTGGGAGGGGCTGGGAATGCCCAGGTGTGCCTGGGAGGGACTGGGAGTGCCCAGGTGTGTCTGTCCAGGTGTGTCTGAGAGGGGCTGGGAGTGCCCAGGTGTGCCTGGGAGGGGCTGGGGGTGGCCAGGTGTGTCTGAGAGGGGCTGGGGGTGCCCAGGTGTGTCTGTCCAGGTGTGTCTGTGAGGGGCTGGGAGTGCCCAGGTGTGCCCGGGAGGGGCTGGGAGTGCCCAGGTGTGTCTGTCCAGGTGTGTCTGTGAGGGGCTGGGGGTGCCCAGGTGTGCCTGGGAGGGGCTGGGAGTGCCCAGGTGTGCCTGTCCAGGTGTGCCTGGGAGGGGCTGGGGGTGCCCAGGTGTGTCTGGGAGGGGCTGGGAGTGCCCAGGTGTGCCTGGGAGGGGCTGGGAGTGCCCAGGTGTGCCTGGGAGGGGCTGGGAGTGCCCAGGTGTGCCTGGGAGGGGCTGGGGGTGCCCAGGTGTGTCTGGGAGGGGCTGGGAGTGCCCAGGTGTGCCTGGGAGGGGCTGGGAGTGCCCAGGTGTGCCTGGGAGGGGCTGGGAGTGCCCAGGTGTGCCTGGGAGGGGCTGGGGGTGCCCAGGTGTGCCTGTCCAGGTGTGCCTGGGAGGGGCTGGGGGTGCCCAGGTGTGCCTGGGAGGGGCTGGGAGTGCCCAGGTGTGCCTGTCCAGGTGTGCCTGGGAGGGGCTGGGGGTGCCCAGGTGTGTCTGGGAGGGGCTGGGAGTGCCCAGGTGTGCCTGGGAGGGGCTGGGGGTGCCCAGGTGTGCCTGTCCAGGTGTGCCCGGGAGGGGCTGGGAGTGCCCAGGTGTGCCTGCCCAGGTGTGTGTGGTAGGGGCTGGCTGTGTCTCAGCTGTGCCCAGGTGTGTCTCAGGTGTGTCCAAGTGTGTCTCAGGTGTGTCTCAGCTGTGTCTGTGGCGTGCCAGGTGTGTCTGGGTGTATCCAGGTGTGTTTTGTGTGTGTCTGAGGTGTGCCCAGGTGTGTCTTGGGTGTGCCCAGATGTGCCCAGGTGTGTCTGACCCCCTCCCCTCCTGCAGTGTGTCTCAGGTGTGTCTGGGTGTATCCAGGTGTGTCAGGTGTGTCTCAGCTGTGCCCAGCTGTGTCTCAGGTGTGTCTGGGTGTGTTTCAGCTGTGCCCAGGTGTGTTTCAGGTGTGTCTCAGGTGTGTCTGGGTGTATCCAGGTGTGTCTGGGTGTGTCTCAGGTGTGTCTGGGTGTGTCTGGGTGTATCCAGGTGTGTCTGGGTGTGTCTGGGTGTATCCAGGTGTGTCTCAGGTGTGTCTCAGGTGTGTCTGGGCGTATCCAGGTGTGTCTCAGGTGTGTCTCAGGTGCGCCCAGGTGTGCCCAGGTGTGTCTGGGCGTATCCAGGTGTGTCTGGGTGTATCCAGGTGTGTCTGGGCGTATCCAGGTGTGTCTGGGTGTGTCTCAGGTGTATCTGGGTGTGTCTCAGGTGTATCTGGGTGTGTCTCAGGTGTGCCCAGGTGTGTCTGGGTGTGTCTCAGGTGTGTCTGGGTGTATCCAGGTGTGTCTGGGTGTGTCTGGGTGTATCCAGGTGTATCTGGGTGCGTTTCAGGTGTGCCCAGGTGTGTCTGGGTGTGTCTGGGTGTATCCAGGTGCGTCTCAGGTGTGTCTCAGGTGTGTCTGGGTGCGTCTCAGGTGTGCCCAGGTGTGTCTGGGTGTGTCTGGGTGTATCCAGGTGCGTCTCAGGTGCGTCTCAGGTGTATATGGGTGTGTCTCAGGTGTGCCCGGGTGTGTCTGGGTGTGTCTCAGGTGTCTCTCACCTGTGCCCAGGTGTGTCTGGGTGCGCCCAGGTGTATCTGGGTGTCTCTCACCTGCGCCCAGGTGTGTCTGACCCCTCCCCTCCCCTCTCCCCGCAGTGTCCCCCTCTGCCCGCGGCCGGGCCCTGCTGCTCCGTGCCCGTGCGCTGGGCGTGGCCCCGGCGGTGGGCGGGGCGCGGGCGGAGCAGCTGCTGGGCCACGCCCTGAAGCTGGAGCCGGCGCTGGGCGCGGCCTGGCGGCAGCTGGGGGAGCAGCGCTGGCGGCGGGGGGACCTGAGCGGGGCACGGGCGGCCTTCGGGGGAGCCCTGCAGCAGGTGAGGAGGGGTTTGGGGGGGCTGCAGGGGGGGCTGGGGGTGGATTTGGGAGGGGTCTGGGGGGGTTTGGGGGGGATTTGGGTGGGTTTGGGGGGTCCTGGGGGAGCAGCGCTGGCGGCGGGGGGACCTCAGCAGGGCGAGGGCGGCCTTCGGGGGAGCGCTGCAGCAGGTGGGGAGGGGTCTGGGGGGGTTTGGGGGGGCTGCAGGGGGGGTTTGGGGGGGATTGGGGGGGGGTTTGGGGGGGATTGGGGGTGGGGGACCTCAGCAGGGCGAGGGCGGCCTTCGGGGGAGCGCTGCAGCAGGTGGGGCGGGTTTGGGGGGGTTTGGGGGGGCTGCAGGGGGGGCTGGGGGTGGATTTGGGTGGGTTTGGGGGGGTTTGGGGGGTCCTGGGGGAGCAGCGCTGGCGGCGGGGGGACCTCAGCAGGGCGAGGGCGGCCTTCGGGGGAGCCCTGCAGCAGGTGGGGAGGGGTCTGGGGGGGTTTGGGGGGGCTGGGGGGGCTGCAGGGGGGGTTTTGGGGGGGATTTGGGGGGGCTACAGGGGGGGTTTGGGGGGCACTGGGGGGTTTGGGGGGGGTTTGGGGGGGTTTGGGGGGTCCTGGGTGGGTTTGGGGGGGGTTTGGGGGGGCACTGGGGGGTCCTGGGTGGGTTTGGGGGGGATTTGGGTGGGCTCCAAGGGGGTTTGGGGGGTTTGGGGGGGTCCTGGGTGGGTTTAGGGGGGGTTTGGGTGGGTTTGAGGGGGATTTGGGTGGGCTCCAAGGGGGTTTGGGGGGGTTTGGGGGGTCCTGGGTGGGTTTTGGGGGGGATTTGGGTGGGCTCCAAGGGGGTTTGGGGAGGTTTGGGGGGGTCCTGGGTGGGTTTGGGGGGGATTTGGGGGTGATTTGGGTGGTCTCCATGGGGATTTGGGTGGGTTTGGGGGGGTTTGAGGGTGATTTGGTTGGTATTGGGGGGGATTTGGGTGGGTTTGGGGGTGATTTGGGTGGTCTCCGAGGGGATTTGGGGGGGTTTGGGGGGATTTGGGGGGGGGCTTGGGGGGATTTGGGCGGGCTCCAGGGGGATTTTTGGGGTATTTTTGGGTTGGTTTGGGAGGTCCTGGGTGGGTTTGGGGGGATTTGGGGGATTTTTGGGGGATATTTGGGGTGTTTTGGGAGGTCCTGGGTGGGTTTGGGGGGATTTGGGGCCCTTGGTGGTTTTGGGGGTTATTTTTGGGGTTTTTTTTGGGGTGATTTGGGGTTATTGGGGTTTCTCAGGATGCCCTCTCTGTTTTCTGGGTTATTTTGGGATATTTTTGGGGTGATTTTGGGGTGATTTGGGGTTATTGGGGTTTCTGAGGATGCCCTCTCTGTTTCCTGGGTTATTTTGGGATATTTTTGGGTTGATTTTGGGGTTATTGGGGTTTCTCAGGATGCGCTCTCTGTTTTCTGGGTTATTTTGGGATATTTTTGGTGTGAATTTGGGGTGATTTGGGGTTATTGGGGTTTGTCATGATGCCCTCTCTGTTTCCTGGGTTATTTTGGGATATTTTTGGGGTGATTTGGGGTTATTGGGGTTTCTCAGGATGCGCTCTCTGTTTCCTGGGTTATTTTGGGATATTTTTGGTGTGAATTTGGGGTTATTGGGGTTTCTCAGGATGCGCTCTCTGTTTCCTGGGTTATTTTGGGATATTTTTGGTGTGAATTTGGGGTTATTGGGGTTTCTCAGGATGCCCTCTCTGTTTCCTGGGTTATTTTGGGATATTTTTGGGGGTTTTTTTGGGGTGATTTGGGGTTACTGGGGTTTCTCAGGATGCGCTCTCTGTTTCCTGGGTTATTTTGGGATGTTTTTGGGTTGATTTTGGTGTGATTTGGGTGCTTTCCCCCCCCAGGGCGAGGACCCCGAGGCGCGGCGCCTCCTCTCCATGGCCCTGCGCGCGCAGGGGGCGGGGCCGGGCCCGCGGGGGGCGGGGCCTGGCGCCGGGGGGGCGGGGCCGGGCCCGGGGGGCGGGGCCCTGCAGGAGAGCCTGGCGCAGGCGGAGGCGGCGGTGAGGAGCGACCCGAGGGACGGGCGGAGCTGGTGTGAGTCACCTGGGGTCACCTGGATACACCTGGGGTCACCTGGGGTCACCTGGGGTCACCTGGGGGTCACCTGGGGTCACCTGGGTACACCTGGGGTCACCTGGATACACCTGGGGTCACCTGGGGGTCAGCTAGGGGTCACCTGGGTACACCTGGGGATCACCTGGGGTCACCTGGGGTCACCTGGGGTCACCTGGGGGTCAGCTAGGGGTCACCTGGGTCACCTGGGGTCACCTGGGGTCACACGGGGTCACCTGGGGGTCACCTGGGGTCACCTGGGGGTCACCTGGGGTCACTGGGGTCACCTGGGGGCACCTGGGGGTCACCTGGGGTCACCTGGGCACACCTGGGAGTCACCTGGGGTCACCTGGGGTCACCTGGGGTCACCTCGGGGTCACCTGGGGGTCACCTGGGTCACCTGGGGTCACCTGGGTCACCTGGGGTCACCTGGGTACACCTGGGGTCACCTGGGGTCACCTGGGGGGCGGTGAGGAGCGACCCGAGGGACGGGCGGAGCTGGTGTGAGTCACTGGGGTCACCTGGGGTCACCTGGGGTCACCTGGGGTCACCTGGGCTCACCGGGGTCACCTGGGGTCACCTGGATACACCTGGGGTCACCTGGGCTCACCTGGGCTCACCTGGGCTCACCTGGGGGTCACCTGGATACACCTGGGTACACCTGGGGTCACCTGGGGGTCACCTGGGTACACCTGGGGGTCACCTGGATACACCTGGGGTCACCTGGGCTCACCTGGGTACACCTGGGGGTCACCTGGATACACCTGGGGTCACCTGGGGTCACCCGGGGTCACCTGGGGTCACCTGGGGTCACCCGGGGTCACCTGGATACACCTGGATACACCTGGGGTCACCTGGGGTCACCTGGGGGTCACCTGGGGTCATGTGGGGTCACCTGGATACACCTGGGGGTCACCCGGGGTCACCTGGGGTTACCTGGATACACCTGGGGTCACCTGGGGTCACCTGGGGTCATCTGGGAGGGCTGGGGTTACCTGGGGGCACCTGGATACACCTGGGGTCATCTGGGGGTTACCTGGGGGTCACCTGGGGGGACTGGGGGTTACCTGAGGTGTACCCAGGTGCACTCAGGTGTACCCAGGTGTGCTCAGGTGTATCTCAGGTGTACCCAGGTGCACTCAGGTGTGCCCAGGTGTGTCTCAGGTGTGCCCCAGGTGTCCCCAGGCTCACACCCAGGTGTACCCAGGTGTGCTCAGGTGTGCCTCAGGTGCACTCAGGTGTATCTCAGGTGTGCCCAGGTGTACTCAGGTGTACCCAGGTGTATTCAGGTGTACCACAGATGTAGCCAGGTGTGCCCAGGTGTGCTCAGGTGTACCCAGGTGTGCCCCAGGTGCACTCAGGTGTGTCTCAGGTGTACCCAGGTGTGCCCCAGGTGCACTCAGGTGTATCTCAGGTGTGCCCAGGCACACTCAGGTGTGCCCCAGGTGTGCCCAGGTGCCCCAGGCTCACCCAGGTGTCCCCCCAGACGTGCTGGGCAACGCCCACGTGTCGCTGTTCTTCGCGGGGGGGCAGAGCCCCGGCAGCGCCCGCAGAGCCCTGGCAGCGTACGGGCAGGCGGTGAGACAAACTGGGGGGACTGGGGGACTGGGATGGGATGGGGAGACTGGGATGGGACTGGGAGGGACTGGGATGGGACTGGGAGGGACTGGGAGGGACTGGGGAGTGTGTGTGGGTGTGGCTGAGGGGACTTGGTTACACCATATAAGGAAAGGGGAGGAGCATAGAGATGTGGGCGTGGCTATACCATATAAGGGAATGGGAGGAGCATAGAAAAATGGGCGTGGCTACACCATATAAGGGAATGGGAGGAGCATAGAAAAATGGGCGTGGCTATACCATATAAGGGAATGGGAGGAGCATAGAGACATGGGCGTGGCCACACCATGTAAGGAAAAGGGAGGAGCACACAGAGGTGGGCGTGGCTACACCATATACGGGAATGGGAGGAGCATAGAGACATGGGCGTGGCCACACCATGTAAGGAAAAGGGAGGAGCACACACAGGTGGGCGTGGCTATACCGTACAAGGAAAGGGGAGGAGCATACACAGGTGGGCGTGGCTATACCATATAAGGAAAAGGGAGGAGCACACACAGGTGGGCGTGGCTATACCATGTAGGGAAATGGGAGGAGCATAGAAACATGGGCGTGGTCATGCCATATAAGGAAAAGGGAGGGAAACAGCGACACGGCAACCTGTGGGTGTGGCTGAGGGGGGGCGTGGCCACACCATATAAGGAAATGGGAGTGGCACACACGGATTGTGGGCGTGTCCTGACCCCGCCCCGCCCCCCAGGAGCGCGTGGACCCCGCGGCCGCCGCCAACCCCGACCTGCACCTGAACCGCGCCACGGTGAGCCGGGGGGCGGGGCCATGGGGGCGGGGCTAACGGGGGCGGGGCTAACGGGGGCGGGGCCATGGGGGCGGGGCCATGGGGGGCAGGGCAGTCCCAGTTTAACCCTCACTGGGAGCACTGGTGCAGCTCCTGCAGTACCTGGAGCGGTTCCAGGCTGGGCAGTCCCAGTTTAACCCTCACTGGGAGCACTGGTGCAGCTCCTGCAGTACCTGGAGCGGTTCCAGGCTGGGCAGTCCCAGTTTAACCCTCACTGGGAGCACTGGTGCAGCTCCTGCAGTACCTGGAGCGGTTCCAGGCCGCCCTGGACGGGCTCAGCCGCGCTGCCGAGCTGGCCCCGGGCTGGGAGGAGCCGCGGAAACGGCACCGGAACCTGCTGGAGTTCCTGAGCCGGCTGTGCGCCCTGCTGGAGAGCCGGGTACTGGGATAAACTGGGATAAACTGGGATAAACTGGGATAAACTGGGATGGACTGGGGCTGTGCAAATGGCACCGGAACCTGCTGGAGTTCCTGAGCCGGCTGTGCGCCCTGCTGGAGAGCCGGGTACTGGGATAAACTGGGACAAACTGGGATAAACTGGGATGGACTGGGATTAAACTGGGATGGACTGGGAGGGAATGGGATGGACTTGGGGGGTCACTGGGGGGACTGGGATGGACTGTGATGAACTGGGATGGACTGGGAGAGACTGGGATGGAGTGGGAGGGACTGGAAGGGATTGGGGTGAACTGGGAGGGACTGGGATGGATTGGGATGGACTGGGATGGACTGGGAGGGACTGGGATGGACTGGGATAAACTGGGAGGGACTTGGATGAACTGGTATGAATTGGGATGAGCTGGGATGAACTGGGAGGGACTGGGATGAACTGGGATGAACTGGTATGGATTGGGATGAGCTGGGATGAACTGGGAGGGACTGGTATGAACTGGGATGAACTGGGAGCACCGGTGGGCCGGCGGTGGGCGTGTCCGCCGCTGACCCCGCCCCTCCCCCAGGGGAAGCTGCGCGGGAAGCGGCGCCGGGGCGTGGCCGGGCCGGTGCCCCTCCCCCTGCTGGGCCCGCTGGGGGGGGGCGGGGGGGCCGCGCCCCTCCCCCATCGCGGCGCTGCGCCCCGGGCCCAACCCCCAGCGGGTCCTGCTGGGCCGGGTCCTGTTCAGCCTGGCCCCGCCCGGGGGCGTGCCCTAGTGAGAACTGGGAGGGACTGGGATGGACTGGGATGGACTGGGGAGGGTCCTGTTCAGCCTGGGGGCATGCCTAGTGAGAACTGGGATGGACTGGGATGGACTGGGATGGACTGGGGAGGGTCCTGTTCAGCCAGGGGGCGTGCCCTAGTGAGAACTGGGAGGGACTGGGATAACCTGGGATGGACTGGGATGGACTGGGATGGGAGTGGGAGGAACTGGGAGGAACTGGGAGGGAACTGGGAGGGGATTGGATGGGACTGGGATGGATTGGGGGGAGCTGGGATGAACTGGGAGGGACTGGGGATAAACTGGGATGGGAGTGGGAGGGACTGGGAGGAACTGGGAGGGACTGGGGGTGAACTGGGATGGCAGTGGGAGGGACTGGGATGGATTGGGAGGGAACTGGGAGGAACTGGGAGGAACTGGGAGGGGCTGTTGCTCACCGGGAGGGGCAGCAGGCCCCGCCCCCCCCCCGTGACCCCGCCCCCCCGTGACGTCACAGCTGCGTGGGGCTGCAGGACGGGGGCGGGGCCGTGGCCGCCATCACCGTGTACAACGCGGCCCCCGCCTGGGGCGTGACCGTGGGCGACGCGCTGGGCGTGCCCGACCCGCTGCTGACCCAGCACCTGCACCAGCACCAGGGCCAGGTGGGCGCCGGGGGGCGCCGGGGGGCACTGGGGGGCACTGGGAGGGGTGAAACGGGGAGAAACGGCGAAAAAACGGGGAAAAAACGGTGAAAATTGGGTGAAAAATGGGTGAAAAATGGAGGAGAAAGGGTTAAAAATGGGTTAAAAGGGATTTGGGGTTACTGGTTTGTACTGGTGTGCACTGGGAGGGGTGAAACGGGGAGAAACGGCGAAAAAAACGGGGAAAAACAGTTGAAAATTGGGTGAGAAATGGAGGAGAAAGGGTTAAAAATGTGTTAAAAAGGGATTTGGGGTTACTGGTTTGTACTGGTGTGTACTGGGAGGGGTGAAACGGGGAGAAACGGCGAAAAAACGGGGAAAAACAGTTGAAAATTGGGTGAGAAATGGAGGAGAAAGGGTTAAAAATGTGTTAAAAAGGGATTTGGGGTTACTGGTTTGTACTGGTGTGTACTGGGAGGGGTGAAACGGGGAGAAATGGCGAAAAAACGTGGTGAAAAAACGGTGAAAATTGGGTGAGAAATGGAGGAGAAAGGGTTAAAAATGAAGGAGAAAGGGTTAAAAATGGGTTAAAAAGGGATTTGGGGTCACTGGTTTGTACTGGTGTGTACTGGGAGGGGAAAAACGGGGATAAACGGCGAAAAAAACGGGGAAAAACGGTGAAAATTGGGTGAAAACTGGGTGAAAAATGGAGGAGAAAGGGTTAAAAAAGGAGGAGAAAGGGTTAAAAATGGGTTAAAAAGGGATTTGGGGTCACTGGTTTGTACTGGTGTGTACTGGGAGGGGTGAAACGGGGAGAAACGGGGAAAAAACGGGGAAAAACGGGTGAAAATTGGGTGAAAAAATGGAGGAGAAAGGGTTAAAAATGGAGGAGAAAGGGTTAAAAATGGGTTAAAAAGGGATTTGGGGTTACTGGTTTGTACTGGTTTGTACTGGTTTATACTGGTCTGTAGTGGGTTATACTGGTCTGTACTCATTCATACTGGTCTGTACTGGTCCATACTGGTTCATACTGGTTTCTATTAATTTGTACTGGTCTGTAGTGGTTCATACTGTTCTGTACTGGTTTATACTGGTCTGTACTGGTTTATACTGGTCTGTACCGGTTCATACTGGTCTGTACCGGATCATACTGGTTCATACTGGTCTGTACTGGTTCATACTGGTTCATACTGGTCTGTACCGCTTCATACTGGTCTGTACTGGTCTGTACCGGTTCATACTGGTCTGTACCGGTTCATACTGGTTCATACTGGTCTGTAGTGGTTCATACTGTTCTGTACTGGTTCATACTGGTCTGTAGTGGTTCATACTGTTCTGTACTGGTTCATACTGGTCTGTACCGGTTCATACTGGTCTGTACTGGTTCATACTGGTTCATACTGGTCTGTACTGGTCTGTACTGGTTCATACTGGTCTGTACCGGTTCATACTGGTTTATACTGGTCTGTACCGGTTCATACTGGTTCATACTGGTCTGTACCGGTTCATACTGGTCTGTACCGGTTCATACTGGTTCATACTGGTCTGTACTGGTCTGTACCAGTTCATACTGGTTTATACTGGTCTGTACTGGTCCGTACTGGTTTTCTCCCCAGACCTTCTCCTTCCTGGGGATCCGCGTCTCGTCCCCGCTGTCGCTGGTGGTGAACGGGCGGCGCCCGCCCGGCTCCGCCCTGGCCCCGCCCCGCCTGGCGCTGTCCAATCCCGAGGAGGCCCCGCCCCCCGGCGCGCACTGACCACGCCCACCGCGGGGCAGGGGGCGGAGCTTTGGGGAATAAAGGAGATTTTTTTGGGAGCAGAGTCGTGAATTTTGTAACGGGAGCGGGCGGCCATGTTGGGTGGGGCAGGGCTGGGGGCCGCCATCTTGGAGTGTGATGTATGGGAGCCGCCATCTTGGATTGAGTATAAGGGGGCCGCCATCTTGGATTGGGGTTATAGGAGACACCATCTTGGATTGCGGTTTATTGGTGCCGCCATCTTGGGAGGATGTAAGTGGGCAGCCATATTGGATTACCGTGTATGGGGGCCGCCATATTGGGTGCATGTAAGGGAGCCGCCATCTTGGATCGTAGTATATTAGTGCTGCCATATTGGACTGTGGTTTATTGGTGCGGCCATCTTGGAAGGATGTAAGTGGGCAGCCATCTTGGATTGTGGTTCATGGGAGCCGCCATCTTGGATTGTGGTTCATGGGAGCCGCCATCTTGGATTGTGGTGTAAGGGAGCCGCCATCTTGAGAGGATGTAAGTGGGCAGCCATATTGGGTTACCGTGTATGGGAGCCGCCATCTTGGATTGTGGTATATTAGTGCCGCCATATTGGATTGTGGTTTATTGCAGCGGCCATATTGGATTGTGGTTTGTGTGGCCATCTTGGCTTGTGATTTATTGTTGCTGCCATCTTGGATTGTGGTTTATTGCAGCGGCCATCTTGGATTGTGGTTTATTGCAGCGGCCATATTGGATTGTGGTTTATGTCTGCCGCCATCTTGGGCGTGTCCCCCCCTCCCCCCCCCCAAAAACACCATTGTGGGGGATGGGCGAGGGTCCCTCAGCCCCTCCCCCCCCCGACCAGGCACCAATTACAAACATCCGTCCTTTAATCGTCGTCTCGAGGTATCAAAATTAACCGAGGGGGGGGGGGGGGAGGGGCTCGGAGGGGGAGGAGCCGCGTGTGAGGGGATGGGGGGAGGGGCCACGAAAAGGGGGCGGGGACAGAACTACGGAGGGCTGTGGGGGGAGGGGCGGAGCCACGACAGCACGAGCACGGTGGGGGCGGGGCGGGGCGGGGGCGGGGCCGGGGGGGGAGGGGCTCAGGGCTCGTCCTCGCCGTTGGCGCTGTCCCGGTCGTCCTCCCCCTCCTCCGCCTCCTTCTCGTCCCCCTTCAGCGACTCCAGCTGGGAACGGGGGAGGGGCAGCGCGTCAGGGGGGGAGGGGCGGGGCTAGGCCCCTCCCCCCGGCCCCGCCCCGCCCCCGCCCCGGCTCTGGGGGGAACTGGGAGGTGACTGGTGCGCACTGGAGCCGAGTCTCAGGGCACTGGTCTGTACTGGGAAGGGGGTGGGGGTCACTGGGGGTGTCCCCAGAGCCTCCCAGGGGGGCACTGGTGGGACTGGGAGGTCACTGGGGGGTCACTGGTGGGACTGGGGGGTCACTGGTGGGACTGGGAGGTCACTGGAGGGTCACTGGTGGGGGGACTGGGGGGTCACTGGGGGGACTGGGGGGATCACTGAGGGGGTCACTGGTGTGAACTGGGGGGTCACTGGGGGGGTCACTGGTGTGAACTGGGGGGATCACTGGGAGGTCACTGGGGGGTCACTGGTGGGACTGGGAGGTCACTGGGGTGTCAATGGTGAGACTGGGGGGGTCACCGGGGGGTCACTGGTGGGACTGGGGGGGTCTCTGGGGGGTCACTGGGGGGTCACTGGTGGGACTGGGGGGGTCTCTGGGGGGTCACTGGTGTGACTGGGGGTCACTGGTTTAACTGGAGGTCACTGGGGGGTCACTGGGGGTCACTGGTTTGAACTGGGAGGTCACTGGGGGTCACAGGCCCCACCTGCTCGTCGCCCCGCTCCTCGTCCCCCTCGTTGTCACTGGGGGGGTCACTGGTGTGAACTGGTTTGAACTGGGAGGTCACTGGGAGGTCACTGGTGCATACTGGGAGGGTCACTGGTTTGAACTGGGGGGTCACTGGGAGGTCACTGGTCTGAACTGGGAGGTCAATGGGGGTCACTGGTGCATACTGGGAGGTCACTGGGGGTCACTGGTTTGAACTGGGAGGTCACTGGGGGTCACAGGCCCCACCTGCTCGTCGCCCCGCTCCTCGTCCCCCTCGTCGTCCAGCAGGTCGCCCTCCTCGGCCGAGTCCTCGTTGCCGCCCTCGGCCTTGGCCCCCCCGGCCTCGTCCTTCTTGGAGCCGCTGCCGCCCTGCTCCTCCTCGGCCTTGTCACTCTTGGCCTCTGACGGGGTGAGAGAGAGAAATAATGGGGTGAGAGAGAGGAAAAATGGGGTGAGAGAGGGAAAAAATGGGGTGAGAGAGAGAAACTGGGGTGAGAGGGAAAAAATGGGGTCAGAGAAAAAACGGGGTGAGAGAGAAAATGGGGTGAGAGAGAGAAAAAGGGGTGAGAGAGAGAAAATGGGGTGAGAGAGAGAAAATGGGGTGAGAGAAAATGGGGTGAGAGAGAGAAAATGGGGAGAGAGAGAAAATGGGTTGAGAGAGAAAATGGGGAGAGAGAGAGAAAAAAACGGGGTGAGAGAGAAAATGGGGTGAGAGAGAGAAAATGGGGTGAGAGAGAGAGAAATGGGGTGAGGAAAGGAAAAATGGGGTGGAGAAAATGGGGTGAGAGAGAGAAAAAATGGGGTGAGAGAGAGAAAATGGGGTGAGAGAGAAAATGGGGTGAGAGAGAGAAAATGGGGTGAGAGAAAATGGGGTGAGAGAGAGAAAATGGGGTGAGAGAGAGAAAATGGGGTGAGAGAGAGAAAATGGGGTGAGAGAGAGAAAGTGGGGTGAGAGAGAGAAAATGGGGTGAGAGAAAATGGGGTGAGAGAGAGAAAATGGGGTGAGAGAGAGAAAAAGGGGTGAGAGAGAAAATGGGGTGAGAGAGAGAAAATGGGGTGAGAGAGAGAAAATGGGGTGAGAGAATGGGGTGAGAGAGAGAAAATGGGGTGAGAGAGAAAAAATGGGGAGAGAGAGAGAGTGGGGAATTGGGGAGAGCAAACAAAACAAGGGGTGAGAGAGCCAGGAACTGGCAGAGAATTGGGGATTTGGGGAGAAAAAACAGGGATTTGGGGAAAGAATTGGGGATTTAGGGACAGAATTGGGGATTTGGAGACAGAATTGGAGATATGGGGACAGAATTGGGGATTTGGGGAGCAAAATGGGGGTTTGGGAGGAGAAAACGGGGATTTGGGGAGGGAAAAAGGGGATTTGGAGACAAAATTGGGGATTTGGGGGAAGAACTGGGGATTTGGGGGCACAGAACGGGGGTTTGGGGGAAAAAATGGGGGTGTGAGGGGAGAAAATGGGGATTTGGGGGGAAAAAATGGGAATTTGGGGGAAGAATTGGGGATTTGGAGGCAAAAACGGGGATTTTGAGAGAGAAAATGGGGATTTGGGGACGGAAGAGGCACTTGGGGGCAGAAAATGATGATTTGGGGAGGGAAAATGGTGATTTGGGGGAAGAAACGGGGATTTAGGGAGAAAATATGGGGATTTTGGGATGGAAACTGGGGATTTGGGAGGAAATGGGGCAATCTGGGGGGGGGGGGGTGGAGCCTGAGGGGCGCTGGGCAGAGTCAGCTGGTCCCCCCCAAAAACTGGGGAACAAAAAAAACGGGGATGTCACCCTGAGGATCCGTCAGGAATTCCCCAAATCCCCCGGCCCAGGCCCCGCCCCTCCTCACTCTGCTCCCGCTCCAGCCGCTCCAGGCTCTCCAGCAGCGCGTCCACCTTGGCCTTGATCTGCCCCAGCTCCTTCTTGATGCTCTGCAGGTCGTCGCCTTTCACTGGGGAGTCCAGAAAAACACTCAGGGCACCGGAAACGGCGCCATGTTGGATTGCAGGGGGGCGGTGGGGGCGGCCATATTGGATCAGGCGTAGGGGCAGCCATATTGGGCTGGGACAGTGGCTGCCATATTGGACCAGCCATGTTGGATTTGATTACAGATACTGCCATATTGGATTCTGAATGTTGGCGGCCATATTGGGACATGGGGGCTGCCATATTGGATCAGCCATATTGGATTGGGACATGCGAGATTCCATATTGGATCAGCCATATTGGATTAGGGTACAGGGGCTGCCATATTGAATCGGCCACACTGGACTCTATCCTGGCAGCCATATTGGATTAGGACATGGGGCAGCCATTTTGGATCAGCCACACTGGACTCTATCCTGGCAGCCATATTGGACTGGGACATGGGGCAGCCATATTGGATTGAGACATGGGACTACCATATTGGATCAGCCATACTGGACTCTATCCTGGCAGCCATATTGGATTGGGACATGGGGCAGCCATATTGGATCAGCCACACTGGATTGGGACACAGGGCTGCCATATTGGATCAGCCATACTGGACTCTATCCCAGCGGCCATACTGGATCAGCCATACTGGATTGGGACACAGGGCAGCCATATTGGGTCAGCCACACTGGACTCCATCCCAGCAGCCATATTGAATTAGGACATGGGGCTGCCATACTGGATCAGCCACACTGGACTCGATCCTGGCGGCCATATTGGATTGGGACATGGGGCAGCCATATTGGATCAGCACACTGGACTCTATCCTGGCAGCCATATTGCATTGGGACATGGGACTGCCATATTGGATCAGCACACTGGACTCTATCCCGGCAGCCATATTGGATTGGGACATGGGGCAGCCATATTGGATCAGCCACACTGGTCTCTATCCCAGCAGCCATATTGAACTAGGACATGGGGCAGCCATATTGGATCAGCCACACTGGACTCCATCCCGGCGGCCATACTGGATCAGCCATACTGGATTGGGACACGGGGCAGCCATACTGGATCACCCACACTGGTCTCTATCCCCGCAGCCATATTGAACTAGGACATGGGGCTGCCATATTGGATCAGCCATACTGGACTCTATCCCGGCAGCCATATTGGATTGGGACATGGGACTGCCATATTGGACCACCCACACTGGTCTCCATCCCGGCGGCCATATTGGATCAGCCATATTGAACTGGGACACAGGGCTGCCATACTGGACCACCCACACTGGACTCTATCCCGGCAGCCATATTGGATTGGGACATGGGGCTGCCATATTGGACCACCCACACTGGTCTCCATCCCGGCGGCCATATTGGATCAGCCATATTGAACTGGGACACAGGGCTGCCATACTGGACCACCCACACCGGTCTCCATCCCGGCGGCCACACTGGCCACCTCACCCACCACACCTGCCCCACCCCCACCCCCCCAAACCCCTTTTCCCCTCTCCCTCCCTACGTTTTCCCGACTTGGAGGAGGAGCCGCGCTGGCCGGACTTGCTGTTGAAGCTCTTGCCGCGCCGCGAGGTGTTGCCGGAGACGCGCTGGCGCTTGGACGGCACCACGGCGCGCGCGATGGGCGGCGGCGGCGGCACGCGGGCGGGGTAGCTGTACATCCTGCAAGGCAACGGGACCCGCTGGGATGGACCGGGAGCCGCGCGCGGGGGCGGGGCCGGGGCGGGGGAGGGGGCGGTGGGGTCCCTAACCCGCTCTGAACTGGTTTATACTGGTACCGGTCATAGTAGTCCCGCTGGAAGTCGTAGTCGAGGTCGAACGACGACCTGGGGGGGGGAGGAGGGGAGTGAGATCCGGAAAACCCCCCAAAAAAACCCAAAAAACACGTGGGAGAGCCCAAAAACCCCAAAAAACACCTGGGAGAGCCCAAAAACTGGGAGAGCCCAAAAACCCCCCAAAAACACCTGGGGTTCCCCAAAAACCCCTGGGAGAGCCCAAAAAACCCCAAAAAACACGGTTCCCCAAAAA
>NC_079358.1:3510208-3582460 GCF_029582105.1 Oenanthe melanoleuca | reverse complement strand
CATTTTTTTGGGTTAAAACCTCCCAGTTTTGGGTTAAAACCTCCCAGTTTTGGGTTAAAATCCCTCGATTTGGGTTAAAACCTCCCGATTTCGGCTCAAACCCCCCAAATCTCCCCAAATTTCGGATTTTTTGGCATCACCATCTCCAGGGGCCGGTGGCAGAGGTTCCCTAAACCCCCAGAAATTCCATTTTTTTGAGTTAAAATCCCATTTTTTTGGGTTAAAATCCCATTTTTTGGGTTAAAATCCCATTTTTTGGGTTAAAATTCCATTTTTTTGGGTTAAAATCCCATTTTTTTGAGTTAAAATCCCATTTTTTTGGGTTAAAACCTCCCGATTTTGGCCCAAACTCCCCAAATTTTGGATATTTTTGGGTCACCATCTCTGGGGGCCGACGTCATGAGGCACAGGTTCCCTAAACCCCCAGAAATCCCATTTTTTTGAGTTAAAATCCCATTATTTTGGGATAAAATCCCATTTTTTTGGGATAAAATCCCATTTTTTTGGGTTAAAATCCCATTTTTTTGAGTTAAAACCTCCCGATTTTGGCTCAAACCCCCCAAATCTCCCCAAAATTTGGATTTTTTGGCATCACCATCTCCAGGGGCCGGCGGCACAGGTTCCCTAAACCCCCAGAAATCCCATTTTTTTGAGTTAAAATCCCATTTTTTTGAGTTAAAATCCCATTTTTTTGGGTTAAAATCCCATTTTTTTGAGTTAAAATCCCATTTGTTTGGGTTAAAATTCCATTTTTTTGGGTTAAAATCCCATTTTTTTGAGTTAAAATCCCATTTTTTTGGGTTAAAATCCCATTTTTTTGGGATAAAATCCCATTTTTTTGAATTAAAACCCCATTTTTTTGAGTTAAAACCTCCCGATTTTGGCCCAAACCCCCTGAATTTCGGATTTTTTGGCATTACCATCTCCAGGGGCCGGCGGCACAGAGTTTTTAAACCTCCCAAAATCCCATTTTTTTGAGTTAAAATCCCATTTTTTTGAGTTAAAACCCCCCGATTCCGGCCCAAACCCCCCAAATCTCCCCAAATTTCGGATTTTTTTGCATCACCATCTCCAGGGGCCGGCGGCACAGGTTCCCTAAACCCCCAGAAATCCCATTTTTTTGGGTTAAAATCCCATTTTTTTGGGTTAAAATCCCATTTTTTTGGGTTAAAATCCCATTTTTTTGGGTTAAAATCCCATTATTTTGGGTTAAAATCCCATTTTTTTGGGTTAAAATCCCATTTTTTTGGGTTAAAATCCCATTTTTTTGAGTTAAAACCCCCGATTTCGGCTCAAACCCCCCGAATTTCGGATTTTTTGGCATTACCGTCTCCGGGGGCCGGCGGCAGCCGGCACAGGTTCCCTAAACCCCCAGAAATCCCATTTTTTTGGGTTAAAATCCCATTTTTTTTAGTTAAAATCCCATTTTTTTGAGTTAAAACCTCCCGATTTCGGCTCAAACCCCCCAAAACCCCCCGCATCTCCCCAAATTTTGGAAATTTTTGGCATTACCATCTCCAGGTGAGGGCGGCAGCCAGCACAGAGTTTTTTACACTTCCTAAAATCCCATTATTTTGGGTTAAAATCCCATTTTTTTGGGTTAAAATCCCATTTTTTTGGGTTAAAATCCCATTTTTTTTAATTAAAATCCCATTTTTTTGAGTTAAAACCCCCCGATTTCGGCCCAAAGCCCCCAAATTTTGGATATTTTTGGGTTACCATCTCCAGGTGAGGGCGGCAGCCAGCAAAGAGTTTTTAAACCTCCCAAAATCCCATTTTTTTGAGTTAAAATCCCATTTTTTTGGGTTAAAATCCCATTTTTTTGAGTTAAAACCCCCCGATTTCGGCTCAAAGCCCCCAAATTTTGTAAATTTTGGCATTACCGTCTCCAGGAGCCGGCGGCAGGCGGCACAGAGTTTTTAAACCTCCCAAAATCCCATTTTTTTGGGTTAAAATCCCATTTTTTTGAGTTAAAATCCCATTTTTTTGAGTTAAAACCTCCCGATTTCGGCTCAAACCCCCCGAATCTCTCAGAATTTCGGATTTTTTGGCATTACCGTCCCCAGGGGCCGGCGGCAGCCGGCACAGAGTTTTTACACCTCCTAAAATCCCATTTTTTTGGGTTAAAACCCCATTTTTTTGGGTTAAAATCCCATTTTTTTAGGATAAAACCCCCCAATTTCGGCTCAAACCCCCCGAATTTTGTAAATTTTGGCATTACCGTCACCGTGGGCCGGCGGCAGGTGGCACAGGTTCCCTAAACCCCCAAAAATCCCATTTTTTTGGGTTAAAATCCCATTTTTTTGGGTTAAAACACCCCGATTTCGGCCCAAACCCCCCGAATTTCGGATTTTTTGGCATTACCATCTCCAGGAGCCGGCGGCAGCCAGCACAGAGTTTTTAAACACCCAGAAATCCCATTTTTTTGGGTTAAAATCCCATTTTTTTGGGTTAAAATCCCATTTTTTTGAGTTAAAATCCCATTTTTTTGGGTTAAAATCCCATTTTTTTGGGTTAAAATCCCATTTTTTTGAGTTAAAATCCCATTTTTTTTGAGTTAAAATCCCATTTTTTTGAGTTAAAATCCCATTTTTTTGGGTTAAAATCCCATTTTTTTGAGTTAAAACCCCCCGATTTCGGCTCAAACCCCCCGAATTTCGGATTTTTTGTCATTACCGTCCCCGGGGGCCGGCGGCAGGCGGCACAGGTTCCCTAAACCCCCAGAAATCCCATTTTTTTGGGTTAAAATCCCATTTTTTTGGGTTAAAACCCCCCGATTTCGGCTCAAACCCCCCGAATTTTGTAAATTTTGTCATTACCGTCCCCGGGGGCCGGCGGCAGGCGGCACACCTGCCGGCACATGGCCACGAAGCCGTGGTAGAAGCGCGTCAGCTCCGCGTCCGAGCGCCGCTCCAGGTTGGCCAAGGCGCGGAACCGGCCCCAGCGGAACCGGCCCGAGCCCGGCTCCAGCTCCACCCCGAACGTGGAGGCCACGCGCAGGAAGTCGGCCTGCTCCCGCCGGGTCCAGCTGGGAATGGGGAAAAAAATGGAGAAATTGGGAAAAAGGGAAAAAACCCGGTGAAAATCGGTGAAAAAATGGCGAAAAAATGACAAAAATTGGTGAAAAAATGGCTAAGAAATGCCCCAAAACGACCCAAAACCACCTAAAAGTCAGGAAATGGGTCTGCTCCCGCCGGGTCCAGCTGGGAATGGGGGAAAAAGGGAGAAATTGGGAAAAAGGGAAAAAAAAATGGTGAAAAACGGTGAAAAAATGACAAATATCGGTAAAAAAATGGGGAAAAAACACACAGAAATGACACAAAACCACCCAAATTCAGCCCAAAAGTTACAAAATCGGCCTGATCACGACGGGTCCAGCTGGGAATGGGGGGAAAAAGGGAGAAATTGGGAAAAAGGGAAAAAACCCGGTGAAAATTGGTGAAGAAACGGCGAAAATCGATGAAAAAATGGTGAAAATCGGTAAAAAAATGGGGAAAAAACACACAGAAATGACCTAAAAACACCCAAATTCAACCCAAAAGTCAGGAAATGGGTCTGATCATGATGGGTCCAGCTGGGAATGGGGGAAAAAAGAGAGAAATTGGGAAAAATGAAAAAAAAAGGGTGAAAATCGGTGAAAAAATGGCGAAAATCAGTGAAAAAATGGGGAAAAAACCGCCCAGAATTCACTTAAAAACACCCCAAAAGTCATGGACAGGAAATGGGTCTGATCATGATAGATCCAGCTGGGAATGGGGGAAAAAATGGAGAAATTGGGAAAAATGGGAAAAAAAAATGGTGAAAGTCAGTGAAGAAACGGCGAAAAAATGACAAAAAACGGTGAAAAAACAGGGAAAAACTGCCCAGAAATGACACAAAACCACCCAAATTCAGCCCAAAAGTGACAAAATCGGCCTGATCACGACGGGTCCAGATGGGAAATGGGGAGAGAAACGGAGAAATTGGGAAAAATGGAAAAAAAAGGTGAAAATTGGTGAAAAAACAGCGAAAAAATGACAAAAATCGGTGAAAAAATGGGGAAAAAATGGGAAAAAATGCATAGAAAAAATTCTAAAAACACCCAAATTCAGCCCAAAAGTCAGGAAATGGGTCTGATCACAACGGGTCCACCTGGGAAATGGGGGAAAAAGGGAGAAATTGGGAAAAAGGGAAAAAACCCGGTGAAAATCGGTAAAAAAATGGGGAAAAAGCACACAAAAATGACCCAAAAACACCCAAATTCAGCCCAAAAGTTACAAAATCGGCCTGATCACGACGGGTCCAGCTGGGAATGGGGGAAAAAATGGAGAAATTGGGAAAAATGGAAAAAACCCGGTGAAAAACGGTGAAAAAATGGGGAAAATCGGTGAAAAAATGGGGAAAAAATGACCCCAAAATGACCCAAAACCACCCAAATTCAGCCCAAAAGTGAGGGCATGAAAAGGAAATGGGTCTGATCACGATGGGTCCAGCTGGGAATGGGGAAAAAGGGGAGAAATTGGGAAAAAGGGAAAAAAAAAATGGTGAAAATCGGTGAAGAAACGGCGAAAAAATGACAAAAATCGTTGAAAAAATGGTGAAAAAATGGGAAAAAACGCATAGAAAAAATTCTAAAAACACCCAAATTCAGCCCAAAAGTCAGGAAATGGGTCTGATCACAACGGGTCCAGCTGGGAATGGGGGAAAAAAGGGAGAAATTGGGAAAAATGAAAAAAAAGGGTGAAAAAAATGGCGAAAATCCGTGAAAAAAATGGGGAAAAAATGCCCAGAATTGACCTAAAAACACCCAAATTCAGCCCAAAAGGGAGGGCATTGAAAGGAAATGGGTCTGATCATGGCAGGTCCAGCTGAGAATGGGGGAAAAAATGGAGAAATTGGGAAAAATGAAAAAAACCCGGTGAAAAATGGTGAAAAAATGAGGAAAAAATGACAAAAAACGGTGAAAAAATGGGGAAAAACCACCAAAAACTGTAGGGAAGGTCCTGGAAGGGTAAAAAATTCACATTTTGGGGAATAAAAATTTGGAAAAGGAGAGATTTTGGGTTTTTTCACTCCAAAAAATTAAATTTTGGTTTTCCTGAACTTTTTTTGTGCCTCCAACCCAAATTTGAGAATTTTAAGAAGGTCCTGGAAGGGTAAAAATTCCATTTTGGTGGAACAAAAACTTCTGTAAAAGGAGAAAATTTGGGTCTTTTCACCTCAAAAAATTAAATTTTTATTTTTCTGAATCCTTTTTGTGCCTGAAACCCAAATTTGACAATTTTGCCAAGGTCCTGGAAGGGTAAAAATCACATTTTGATGGATCTCAAATTATGGAAAAATGAGAGATTTTGGGTCTTTTCACTCCAAAAAATTAAATTTTGGAGACGCTGAACCCTGAAAACCCCGAATTTTGGGTCTGGAACCCAAACTTGACAATTTTCCCAAGGTCCTGGAAGGTTAAAATTCCCATTTTGACAGAACCAGGAAAAATCAGATTTTGACATTTTTTTTCACCCTAAAAAATTAAATTTTGGAGACGCTGAACCCTAAAAACTCCAAATTTTGGGTCTTGAACCCAAACTTGACAATTTTGCCAAGGTCCTGGAAGGGTAAAAATCAGATTTTGATGGATCTCAAATTATGGAAAAATGAGAGATTTTGGGTCTTTTCACTCCAAAAAATTAAATTTTGGAGACGCTGAACCCTAAAAATTCCAAATTTTGGGTCTTGAACTCAAACTTGACAATTTTCCCAAGGTCCTGGAAGGTTAAAAAAACCCCAAAAATCGCCGCCCATCCCCCACCCCGGGGGGTTTTCGGGGCGGCCGAACCCGAATTTGGGGTCCCCGACCCCGTGTGACCCCCCCAAAACCCCCAAAACCCCCAAAATTCCCCCAAAATCCCCAAAAATCCCCCCTCACCGCTGCTGCTTGTCGCGCCGGGAGCCGTCATGGCCGCGCCGGCGCCGCCGCTCCGATCCCGATCCGGTTCCGGTTCCGGCTCCGGCTCCGGCTCCGGTTCCGGTTCCGGTTCCGGTTCCGGTGCCGGCGCCGGGGGGGGGAGGGGCCCGGCCGCGCTGCAGCGCCCCCAGCAGGCGGCGGAAGCGAGCGGTCAGCGCCGGCCCCGCCGGCCACGGGGGAGGGGCGGCCGCGCCGGACGCCGGGCTGGACACGGGGCCTGGGGGGGGGAAAGGTCAGTTAGGGGTCATTGGGGTCAGCCAGGGGTCATTGGGGTCAGTGTGGGGTCATTGGGGTCACTCTGGGGTCATTGGGGTCACTCTGGGGTCATTGCGGTCAGTGTGGGGTCAGCACCGGCCACGGGGGAGGGGCGGCCGCGCCGGACGCCGGGCTGGACACGGGGCCTGGGGGGGGGGAAGGTCAGCCAGGGGTCATTGGGGTCACTCTGGGGTCATTTGGGGTCAGTCAGGGGTCACTGGGGTCACTCTGGGGCCATTGGGGTCACTCTGGGGTCAGTGTACAGTCACTTGGGGTCAGTTAGGGGTCACTTGGGGTCAGCGTGGGGTCACTTAGGGGTCACTCTGGGGGGGGCAATGGTCACTTGAGGTCACTCTGGGGTCACTTGGGGTCAGTTTGGGGTCAGTGTGGGGTCATTTGGGTCACTTGGGGTCAGTGTGGGGTCATTGGGGTCACTCTGGGGTCAGCGTGGGGTCACTTGGGGTCCATCAGGGGTCATTGGGGGGTCATTGGGGTCACTCTGGGGTCATTGGGGGGTCATTGGGGTCACTCTGGGGTCAGCATGGGGTCATTGGGGTCACTCTGGGGTCAGCGTGGGGTCACTTGGGGTCCATCAGGGGTCAGTGTGGGGTCACTTGGGTCACTCTGGGGTCAGCATGGGGTCATTGGGGTCACTCTGGGGTCAGTGTGGGGTCAGCTAGGGGTCACTGGGGTCAGTGAGGTCACTCTGGGGTCAGCGTGGGGTCAGCCAGGGGTCACTTGGGTTCAGTGTGGGGTCATTGAGGTCACCTGGGGTCATTTGGGTCAGTGTGGGGTCATTGGGGTCACTCTGGGATCAGTGTGGGGTCATTGGGGTCAGTGTGGGGTCACTGGGGTCAGTGAGGTCGCTCTGGGGTCAGTGTGGGGTCATTGGGGTCACTCTGGGGTCAGCACCGGCCACGGGGGAGGGGCGGCCGCGCCGGACGCCGGGCTGGACACGGGGCCTGGGGGGGGAAAGGTCAGTTAGGGGCCATTGGGGTCAGTCAGGGGTCATTGGGGTCAGTGGGGTCATTCAGGGGTCAGTCAGGGGTCACTGGGGTCACTCTGGGGTCACTGGGGTCAGTGAGGGGTCATTGGGGTCACTCTGGGGTCATTGGGGTCAGTGGGGTCATTGGGGTCAGTGTGGGGTCATTGGGGTCAGTGTGGGGTCATCGGGGTCAGTGTGGGGTCATTGGGGTCACTCTGGGGTCATTGGGGTCAGTGAGGTCACTCTGGGGTCAGTGAGGGGTCATTGGGGTCACTCTGGGGTCACTTGGGGTCCATCAGGGGTCATTGGGGGGTCATTGGGGTCACTCTGGGGTCAGCGTGGGGTCATTGGGGTCACTCAGGGTCATTGGGGTCAGTGAGGTCACTCTGGGGTCAGTGTGGGGTCATTGGGGTCAGCGTGGGGTCCATCAGGGGGTCATTGGGGTCACTCTGGGGTCATTTGGGTCAGTCAGGGGTCATTGAGGTCAGTCAGGGGTCATTGAGGTCAGCCAGGGGTCATTGGGGTCAGCTTGGGGTCAGCGTGGGGTCATTGGGGTCAGCGTGGGGTCATTGGGGTCACTTGGGGTCCATCAGGGGTCATTGGGGGGTCATTGGGGTCACTCTGGGGTCATTGTGGGGTCATTAGGGGTCAGCCTGGGGTCAGTGAGGTCACTCTGGGGTCAGTGTGGGGTCATTGGGGCCGGACACGGGGCCTGGGGGGGAAAGGTCAGTTAGAGGTCATCGGGGTCAGTCAGGGGTCATTGGGGTCACTCTGGGGTCAGCCAGGGGTCACTGGGGTCAGTTTCGGGGGGGAATGGTCAGCCTGTGGCCATTTTGGAATATTTTTGGGTTAGTTTTGGTTATTTTTGGCTATTTTTGATCGTTTTTAGCTATTTTGGGTTAATTTTGGGATATTTCTGGGTGATTTTTGGCCGTTTTTGGTCATTTTTAGCCCCCTTACCTTTGTCCCCGTCAACCACCGAAATCTATTTTTTGGGGATTTTTGGGTTATTTTTTGTTATTTTTTATTGTTTTTGGGTTATTTTCGGCTATTTTTGGTCATTTTTGGGATATTTTTGGGTGATTTTTGGCCATTTTTGGTCATTTTTAGCCCCCCTTACCTTCATCCCCGTCCACCACCGAAATCTATTTTTTGGGGATTTTTGGGTTATTTTTTTGTTATTTTTTGTTATTTTTGGGTTATTTTTGCTATTTTTGGCTATTTTTGGGTGATTTTTGGCCATTTTTGGTCATTTTTGGCCCCCCTTACCTTCGTTCCCGTCCACCACCAAAATCTATTTTTTGGGGATTTTTGGGTATTTTTGGGTTATTTTTGATTATTTTTGGGTTATTTTTTGTTATTTTTTATTATTTTTGGGTTATTTTCGGCTATTTTTGGACATTTTTGGGTGATTTTTGGCCGTTTTTGGTCATTTTTGGCCCCCTTACCTTCGTCCCCGTCCACCACCGAAATCTCCTCGTCCGGCCCGGCCAAGGGGTCACTCTGGGGGGGGGGAGGGGTCAGACAGAGCCCAAAATCCCCCAAAATCCCCCCAAAATCTGGGGGGGGAGGGGCAGGGAAATTTGGGGGGAAAACCGGGGATTTTGGGGTGAAAAATTGGGATTTTTGGGAGGGATTTTTGGAGATTTTTGAGGTTTTTGGGAGAGATTTTGTGGGGATTTTTGGGGAAAATTTTGGGGATTTTTGGGAGGGATTTTGGAGATTTTTGGGGGATTTTTTGGGAGGATTTTGGTAATTTTTGGGAGAATTTTTTGGGGGGATTTGGGCAGGGATTTTTGGATAATTTTGGGGTGGATTTTGAGGAAATCTGGGGGAGGATTTGGGGGGATTTTGGGAAGTTTTTTTGGATTTTGGGGGGATTTTTCAGGGATTTTGGGATGGATTTTGGGGGGATTTGGGGAGGATTTTGGGGAAATTTTTTGGATTTTTGGGGGGATTTTTCAAGGATTTTGGGGGGGATTTGGGAGAGGATTTCAGGATAATTTTGGGCTGGATTTTGGGATATTTTTGGGTGGATTTTGGGTTATTTTCAGGGGATTTTGGGGCAGATTTTGGGGTATTTTGGGGTGGATTTTGGGGTGGATTTTGGGTTATTTTCAGGGGATTTTAGGGGGATTTTGGGGTGAATTTTAGGATAATTTTGGGGTATTTTGAGGTGAATTTTAGGGTATTTTTGTGTGAATTTTGTGGTGGATTTTGGGGTATTTTGGGATGGATTTTTGGGGGGATTTCAGGATAATTTTGGGTGGATTTTGGGTTATTTTCAGGTGATTTTGGGGTGGATTTTGGGGTGGATTTTTGGGTTATTTTCAGGGGATTTTAGGGTGGATTTTGGGATGGATTTGGGGTGGATTTTGGGTTATTTTCAGGGGATTTTGGGGCAGATTTTGGGATGGATTTTGGGGTATTTTGGGGTGGATTATGGGTTATTTTCAGGGGATTTGGGGGTGGATTTTTGGGGGGATTTCAGGATAATTTTGGGTGGATTTTGGGTTATTTTCAGGGGATTTTGGGGCAGGTTTTGGGATGGATTTTGGGGGTATTTTGGGGTGGATTTTGGGTTATTTTCAGGGGTATTTTGGGGTGGATTTTTGGTTATTTTCAGGGGATTTTTGGGTATTTTGGGGTGGATTTTGGGGTGGATTTTTGGGTTATTTTCAGGGGATTTTAGGGTGGATTTTAGGATGGATTTTGGGTGGATTTTGGGTCATTTTCAGGGGATTTTGGGGGTTTCTCCCCCTGCCTTTACCTCCTCGCTGCCCCCCTGCAGGGGTTTGTACTCGGGGTCCTCGGGGTCTCTGTCGAAATCAGCCCTGGGGAGGCCCCAAAACTCCCTGAATTCACCCCAAAAAAACCCAAAATTGCCCCAAAAAAACCCCAAAACTGCCCCCAAACCCCCCCTGGGGCCTCAGCCCTGAGCTGAACTCAGCCCGGCCCGGGGCCGGTCGGTATTAGCATGGCTGGGTCATCAGGGGCCCCAAATTTGGGGTTTGGAGGAAAAAAATCTGGAATTTGGGGGGAAAAAATGAAATTTGGGGAAAAAAATTAAATTTGGGGGGAAAAAAATCCAAAATCTGGGGGGGAAAAAAATGAAATTTGGGGGAAAAAAATCCAAAATTTGGGAGAAAAAAACTGAATTTGGGGGGTTTGGGGGAAAAAAAAAAAAAATAAAAACGGATTTGGGAGGTTTGGGGAAAAAAAAACCAAGTTTGGGGGATTTGGGGACCCCAAAAATAAAGAAAAATTTCCTAAAATTCACCAAAAATCTCCCAATCTCCCCCAAATTCCCCCCAAAAATTCACAAAAAAAAATCCCTCAAACCCCCTCAAAAATCCCCCCAAAAATCCTAAAAAATCCCCCAAAAAAAAAAAAAAAAATTTCCAAAAATACCCCAAACCCCCTCAAACCCCCTCAAACTCCCCCAAAACCCCCCCAAAAAAATCCCAAAAAAATCCCCCAAAATCCCCCCAACCCTCCCCAAAGACCCCCAAAAAAACCCCAAAAATTCACAAAAAAATCCCTTAAACTCCCCAAAAAAACCTCCAAAAAATCCCAAAAAATCCCAAAAAATTCCCAAAAAATCCCCAAAAATCCCAAAAAAATCCCAAAAACACCCCCAAAAAAATCCCAAAAAATTCCCAAAAATTCCCATAAATCCCCCAGACCCCCCAGACCCCCCCAGGCCCCCCCAGCCCCCCAGCCCTGCCCCCACTCACCCCTCAGGCCCCTCCAGTCGCTGCTCGGCCGCCACGGCCGCGGCGTCGGGACCCCCGGCCTTGGCCAGGAAGCACAGGGCAGGGTCAGCCCTCATGGTGTGGTACCTCTCGTACCCTAAAAATCATTAATTCACCCCAAAATTCCATTAATGAGCAAAAAACAGCAATAAACCCCAAAAAAACAGCAAAAAACCTGGTTAAAATAACCCAAAATACACAGAAATAACCCAAAATAAATCCCAAAATAAACCCAAATAAATCCCAAAATAAACCCAAATTCAGGGTGGGGTCAGCCCTCATGGTGTGGTACCTCTCGTACCCTAAAAATCCAAAATTCACCCCAAAATAAACATGGTTAACGAAAAACAGCACAAAAACCCAAAAAACAGAAAAAATCCCCATTAAAATACACCCAGAATAACCCAAAATACACAGAAATCACCCAAAATAACCCAAAATAAACCCAAATTCAGGGCGGGGTCAGCCCTCGTGGTGTGGTACCTCTCGTACCCTAAAAACCCAAAATTCACCCCAAAATGTCATCAATGAGCAAAAAACAGCAAAAAACCCCGAAAAAACCCGGTTAAAATAACCCAAAATACACAGAAATAAACCCAAATAAATCCCAAAATAAACCCAAATTCAGGTACCACTCATGGTGTGGTATCTCTCATACCCTAAAAACCCCAAATTCACCCCAAAATGTCATTAATGAGCAAAAAACAGCAAAAAACCCCGAAAAAACAGCAAAAAACCCCAAAAAAAACCCGGTTAAAATAACCCAAAATACACAGAAATAACCCAAAAAAAAAACAAAAAAAAAACCCAAATTCACCCCAAAATGTCATTAATTAATTAAAAAAAAAAAAAAAGAAAAAATAATAAAAAAAATCCACCCAAAATAACCCAAAATTAACTCCCAAACCATCCCCCAAATAATCCCAAAATTTCCCCAAATTTCCCCAAAAATTCCCCAAATTTCCCCAAACTCACCGTGTGTGGAGACCCCCAAACCCCCAAATTCACCCCAAAATTCCCAAATTTCCCCAAATTCCCCGATTTTTATGGAATTTACCGTGTTTGAAGACCCCCAGCAGGACAGACCCCTCCCCAAACCCCCAAATTTCCCCAAAATTCCCCAAAATTCCCAATTTTTATTGAATTCACCGTGTTTGAAGACCCCCCAACCCCCCAAAATTCCCAAATTCACCCCAAATTTCCCCAAATTACCGTGTTTGAAGACCCCCAGCAGCAGGAATCCCTCCCCAAAATTCCCAAATTTCCCCAAATTTCCCCAATTTTTAAGGAATTTACCGTGTTTGAAGACCCCCAGCAGGAGGGACCCCTCCCCAAACCCCCCAAAAACTCCCAAATTTCCCCATTTTTTATGGAATTTACCGCGTTTGAAGACCCCCAGACCCCCCCAATTTCCCAAATTTTCCCAAATTTCCCCAAATTCACCCCAAAATTCCCAATTTTTTAGGAATTTACCGTGTTTGAAGACCCCCAGCAGGAGGGACTTGTCGGCCTCGGGGTCCCACCAGGCCGACGGCGCCTCCGGCTGCTCCAGCAGCGGGAACCAGATCTGCACCTCGCTGGGGAAACGGGGAGAGGGACCCCAAAAATCGGGTCAGGGACCCCAAAAATGGGTTCAGGGACCCCCAAAAATGGGGAGAGGGACCCAAAAATGGGGTCAGGGGGGTCAAAATTGGGGTCAGGGACCCCGAAAAATGGGTCAGGGACCCCCAAAAATGGGGTGAGTGACCCAAAAATGGGGTCAGGGGGGTCAAAATTGGGGTCAGGGACCCCCAAAAATGGGTCAGGGACCCCCAGAAATGGGTCAGGGACCCCAAAAATCGGGTCAGGGACCCAAAAATGGGGTCAGGGACCCCCAAAAATGGGTCAGCAGCGGGAACCAGATCTGCACCTCGCTGGGGAAACGGGGAGAGGGACCCCAAAAATCGGGTCAGGGACCCCCAAAAATGGGTCAGGGACCCCCAAAAATCAGGTCAGGGACCCCAAAAATAGGGTCAGGGACCCCAAAAATGGGTCAGGGACCCCCAGAAATGGGTCTGGAGGGGTCAAAATTGGGGTCAGGGACCCAAAAAATGGGTCAGGGACCCCCAAAAACAGGTCAGGGACCCCCAGAAATGGGTCAGGAACCCCAAAAATGGGGTCGGGGGGTTGGAAATGAAGTCAGGGACCCAAAAATTGGGGTCAGGGACCCCCAAAAATGGGTCAGGGGGTTCAGAAATGGCGTCAGGGACCCCAAAAATTGGGGTTGGGAACTCCGAAAATGGGTCAGGGCGCCGAAATTTGGGTTAGAAACCTCAAAATTTGGATCAGGGACCCCCAAAAATGGGTCGGGGGGGCAGAAATGGGGTCAGAGACCCCGAAAATTGGGATTGGGGACCCTGAAAATGGGTCAGGGGGGTCAGAAATGGGGTCAGGGGGCCCAAAAATTGGGTCAGGGACCCCAAAAATTTGGGTTGGGAACCCCGAAAATGGGTCAGGAGGCCCAAAATTGGGGTCAGGGACCTCAAATTTGGGTTTGGGACCCCCAAAAATGGGTCAGGGACCCTCAGAAATGGGGTCAAGGACCCCAAAAACGGGTCAGGGACCCCCAAAAATGAGGAGAGTGACCCAAAAATGGGGTCAGGGGGGTCAAAATTGGGGTCAGGGACCCTAAAAATGGGTCAGGGGGGTCGGAATTGGGGTCAGGGACCCAAAAATTGGGGTTGGGAACCCCGAAAATGGGGTGAGGGACCCCAAAATTGGGGTCAGGGGGGTCGGAAATGGGGTCAAGGGGGTCAGGAATGGGAGCAGGGACCCCCAAAAAACGGGTCAGGGACCCCCAAAAACGGGTCAGGGACCCCAAAATTCGGATCTGGACCCCAAAATTTGGGTCAGGGAAGTGAAAATCGGGGTCAGAGACCCCAAAAATGGGGAGGACCAGCCCCCCCTGCAAACCCCAAATTCCTCAGAATTCCCCCCAAAACCCCAAAATCCCCCAAAATCCCCCAAATTTCCCCAAAAAATTCTCAAATTCCCCCCAAAATCCACAAATTCCCTCCCAAAATTCCCGCCAAAAATCCCCAAATTCCCCCAAATCTGCCCCAAATTCCCCCAAAATTCCCCCAAATTTCCCCAAATTCCCCCAAAATTCCCCAAATTCCCCCAAAATTCCCCAAACTCCCCCCAATAATCCCCAAATTCCCCCCAAATTTTCCCACATCCATCCCAATTTTCCCCCAAAAAGCCTCAAATTCTCCCCCAAAAATCCATAAATTCCACCCAGAACCTCCTGAATTTCCCCAAATCTGCCCAAATTTTCCCAAAATTTCCCAAAATTTTCCCAAATTCCCTCACCTGGCGCTGGCCCCCCCCAGCACCTTCTCAGCCTGGTCCCCGATCACCTCGTGCCTCAGGAAATACAGAGTCCTGACCCTCAGGAGAATCCTAAAAACACAAAATTTTAACCCAAAAAATACCAAAAAAATAATAAAAAAAAGAAAAAAAAATATTAAAAAAAATCCCATCCAAAAAACCCCAAAATTCCCTGAAAAAAACCCAAAAAAATAGCCCAGAATAGCCCTAAAATAACCTTAAAAATCTAAGAGTTCTGACCCTCAGGAGAATCCTAAAAACACAAAATTTTAACCCAAAAAAATAATAAAAAATAAATAAAATAAAATAAAATAAAATCCACCCCAAAAACCCCAAAATTCCCTGAAAAAAACAAAAAAATAGCCCAAAATAGCCCTAAAATAACCCTAAAATTCTGAGTTCTGACCCTCAGAAGAATCCTAAAAACACAGAATTTTAACCCAAAAAAATACCAAAAAATAAAAAAAAATAAAATTAAAAAAATCCATCCCAAAAAACCCCAAAATTCCCTGAAAAAAACAAAAAAAAAGCCCAAAATAGCCCTAAAATAACCCTAAAATTCTGAGTTCTGACCCTCAGAAGAATCCTAAAAACACAGAATTTTAACCCAAAAAATAATAAAAAATAAAAAAAATAAAATAAAAAAACATCCATCCAAAAAACCCCAAAATTCCCTGAAAAAAAACAAAAAAAAAGCCCAAAATAGCCCTAAAATAACCCTAAAATTCTGAGTTCTGACCCTCTAAAGAATCCTAAAAACACAAAATTTTAACCCAAAAAAATACCAAAAAATAAAAAAAAATAAAATAAAAAAAAATCCATCCCAAAAAACCCCAAAATTCCCTGAAAAAAAGCCAAAAAAATACCCCAGAATAGCCCTAAAATAACCCTAAAAATCTGAGTTCTGACCCTCAGAAGGATCCTAAAAACACAAAATTTTAACCCAAAAAAATAATGAAAAATAAAAAAAATAAAATAAAAAAAATCCATCCAAAAAACCCCAAAATTCCCTGAAAAAAACAAAAAAAAAGCCCAAAATAGCCCTAAAATAACCCTAAAATTCTGAATTCTGACTCTCAGAAGAATCCTAAAAACACAAAATTTTAACCCAAAAAAATACCAAAAAAATAATAAAAAATCAAAAAATAAAATTAAAAAAAAATCCCATCTAAAAAACCCCAAAACTTCCTGAAAAAAACAAAAAAAAAGCCCAAAATAGCCCTAAAATAACCCTAAAATTCTGAGTTCTGACCCTCTAAAGGATCCTAAAACCAGAAAATTTTAACCCAAAAATATACCAAAAAATAAAAAAAAATAAAATAAAAAAAAATCCATCCCAAAAAACCCCAAAATTCCCTGAAAAAAAGCCAAAAAAATACCCCAGAATAGCCCTAAAATAACCCTAAAAATCTGAGTTCTGACCCTCAGAAGGATCCTAAAAACACAAAATTTTAACCCAAAAAAATAATGAAAAATAAAAAAAATAAAATAAAAAAAATCCATCCCAAAAAACCCCAAAATTCCCTGAAAAAACCAAAAAAAAAGCCCAAAATAGCTCTAAAATAATCCTAAAATTCTGAGTTCTGACCCTCTAAAGGATCCTAAAAACACAAAATTTTAACCCAAAAAATAATAAAAAATAAATAAAATAAAATAAAAAAAATCCATCCCCAAAAAACCCCAAAATTCCCTGAAAAAAAAACAAAAAAATACCCCAGAATAGCCCTAAAATAACCCTAAAATTCTAAAAGAATTCTTATCATCAAAAGAATCCTAAAATCACAAAATTTTAACCCAAAAAAATACCAAAAAATGCAAAAAAATAGAAAAATAAAATTAAAAAAAAATCCACCCCAAAAAACCCCAAAATTCCCTGAAAAAAACCCAAAATTTCCCCAAAAAAGCCCTGAAAGAATCCTCACCCTCAGAAGAATCCTAAAAACAGAGAATTTTAACCCAAAAAAATCACCAAAAAAAACCCAAAAAATAAAATTAAAAAAAACCGCCAAAAATTCCTAAATAATGCCAAGAAAACCCAAAAAAATTCCTAAAAACTCCCCAAAAAATTCTAAAAAAAATCCCAAAAAATTAAAAAAAAGATCCCAAAAAAATTCTAAAAAAAAATTCCAAAAAATCCCTAAAAAAATCCTAAAAAAATTCTCAAAAAATCCCAAAAACAACCCAAAAAGCTCTAAAAAAAATCCCTAAAAAATCCCAAAAAAGTCCTAAAAAAATAATAAAAAAATCGCCAAAAAATCCCCAAAAAATTCTAAAAAAGTTGCAAAAAATCCCCAAAAAATCCCCAAAAATTCTAAAAAAATTCCAAAAAAACTCTAAAAAAATCCCAAAAAGTCCCCCAAGAATCCCCAAAAAATTCTAAAAAAAATCCTAAAATAAATCCAAAAAAAATTCTAAAAAAATCCCAAAATTCCCCAAAAAATTCTAAAAAATCTTTAAAAAATCCCTAAAAATCCCCAAAAAATCCTCCAAAAAATTCTAAAAAAAATCCCAAAAAATCCCCAAAAATCCCAAAAAATTCTCAAAAAAAATTGTAAAGAAATCCCCAAAAAATTCTAAAAAAATCCAAAAAAATCCCTAAAAAATCCCCAAAAATTCCGAAAAAAATCCCAAAAAATTCCCCAAAAAATCCCTAAAAAATCCCCCAAATATTCTAAAAAAATCCCTAAAAATTCTAAAAAAAATTCCAAAAAAATCCCAAAAAAATTGTAAAAATATCCCAAAAAAATCCCTAAAAAATCCATAAAAATCCTCAAAAAAATCCCTAAAAAAATCCCTAAAAAATTCTAAAAAAATACAAAAAAAATCCTAAAAAATCCCAGAAAAATTAAAAAAAAATCCTAAAAAAATCCCTAAAAAATCCTAAAAAATCCCTAAAAAATCCCCCAAAAATTCTAAAAAAATCCCAAAAAATCCCCAAAAAAGTCCTTAAAAAATCCAAAAAAAATCCTAAAAAATACCCAAAAAAATCCCAGAAAAAATCCCCAAAAATCCCAAAATTTCCCAAATTTCCCAGCCCCCACGAGCTCTCACTTGCTGCCCTGGTGTCTGAGGTGCTTCCTGTACCCCTCGTCCTGCAGCACCCCCAAAAACACCAATAACAACCTAAAAAACAGCCCCCAAAAACCCTAAAAAATCCCAAAAAAATTCTAAAAAAATTCTGAAAAAATCCCAAAAAATCCCCAAAAAAATCCCCAAAAAATTCTAAAAAAATCCCAAAAAATCCTTAAAAAATTCTAAAAGAATCCCCAAAAAATTCTAAAAAATTCCAAAAAAATCCCCAAAAAATTCTAAAAAAATCCCCAAAAAATTCCCCAAAAATCCTTAAAAAATCCCAAAAAAATCCTTAAAAATTTCTAAAAAAATCCCAAAAAAATTCCCCAAATATTCTAAAAAAATCCCTAAAAAATCTAAAAAAAATCCAAAAAATTCTAAAAAAATCCCAAAAAATCCTAAAAAAATCCAAAAAAATCCCAAAAAATTCTTAAAAAAATTGTAAAGAAATCCCAAAAAATCCTAAAAAAATCCAAAAAAAATCCCCAAAAAATCCCCGAAAAATCCCAAAAAAATCCCCCAAAATCCCCAAAATTTCCCCAAACTCCCCCAGCCCCCATGTGCTCTCACTTGCTGCCCTGGTGTCTGAGGTGCTTCCTGTACCCCTCGTCCTGCAGCACCCCCAAAAACACCAATAACAACCTAAAAAACAGCCCCCACAAAAACCCTAAAAAATCCCTAAAAAATCCCCAAAAAATTCTAAAAAAAATCCCAAAAAATTAAAAAAAAATCCAAAAAAATTCTAAAAAAATTCCAAAAAAATCACTAAAAAATCCCCAAAAAAATTCTAAAAAAATCCCAAAAATCCCCAAAAAAATCCCTAAAAAAATTCTAAAAAAATCCTGAAAAATCCCCCAAAAAATCCCCAAAAATTCTAAAAAAAATCCCAAAAAAATCCCAAAAAAATCCCCAAAAATTCTGAAAAAATCCCAAAAAATCCCCCAAAAAATCCCTAAAAAATTCTAAAAAAATTCTAAAAAAATCCCTAAAAAATCCCAAAAAAATCCTTAAAAAATCCCAAAAAAATCCTTAAAAAAATCCCAAAAAATCCCCAAAAATCCCATAATTTCCCCAGATTTCCCCAGCCCCTGTAAGAGCGCTCACTTGCTGCCCTGGTGCCTGAGGTGCTTCCTGTACCCCTCGTCCTGCAGCACCCCCAAAAACACCAATAACAACCTAAAAAACAGCCCTCATAAAACCCTAAAAAATCCCTAAAAAATCCCCAAAAAATTCTAAAAAAAATCCAAAAAAATCCCAAAAAAATCCCCAAAAAATCCCCCCAAAAAATTCATAAAAAAATCCAAAAAAATTACCAAAAAATCCAAACAAATCCCTAAAAAAATCCCCAAAAATTCTGAAAAAATCCCAAAAAAATCCCCCAAAAAATCCCCCAAAAAATCCCTAAAAATTCTAAAGAAATTAAAAAAATGCCCAAAAAATTCTAAAAAAATCCCAAAAAAATCCCCAAAAAATTCTTAAAAAATCCAAGAAAATCCCCCAAAAATCCCCAAAAAAATTCTTAAAAAATCCTGAAAAATCCCCCAAAAAATCCCCCAAAATTGTAAAAATATCCCAAAAAAAATCCCTAAAAAATTCCTAAAAAATCCCTAAAAAATCCCCCAAAAATTCTAAAAAAATCCTGAAAAATCCCCCAAAAATCCTCAAAAATTCTAAAAAAAATCTCAAAAAAATCCCTAAAAAATCCCCAAAAAATCCCAAAAAAATCCCTAAAAAATCCCAAAAAAATCCCAAAAAATCCTTAAAAAATCCAAAAAAAATCCTAAAAAATCTCAGAAAAATTCTAAAAAAATCCCTAAAAATCCCAGAAAAATCCCCAAAAATCCCCAAAATTTCCCCAAATTCCCCAGCCCCCGGGTGCTCTCACTTGCTGCCCTGGTGCCTGAGGTGCTTCCTGTAGCCCTCGTCCTGCAGCAGCTCCTCGGGGCTGTGGCGCCGCAGCCACTCGGGCCCGGAACCTTCCAGAGCCTTGGGCGGCTTCTTGCCCTTGCGGCCGCGGGGGAGGGGCAGCGGGCCTGGGGGAGAGGGCAGTGAGGTCACAGGGGTCACAGGGGTCACAGGGGTCACAGACAGGGGTCAGGGGTCACAGACAGGGGTCACTGGGGTCAGGGGTCACTGGGGTCAGGGGTCAGTGTGGGAATGGTCAGTGAGGTCAGGGGTCAGGGTCAGGGTCAGGGGTCAGCGTGGGAATGGTCAGGTCAGGGGTCAGTGGGGTCAGGGTCAGAGGTCAGGGTGGGAATGGTCAGTGTGGTCAGGGGTCAGTGGGGTCAGGGTCAGGGTCAATGGTCAGCGTGGGAATGGTCAGTGAGGTCAGGGGTCAGTGTGGTCAGTGGGGTCAGGGTCAGGGTCAATGGTCAGCGTGGGAATGGTCAGTGGGGTCAGGGTCAGGGTCAGGGGTCAGCGTGGGAATGGTCAGTGAGGTCAGTGTGGTCAGTGTGGTCAGTGGGGTCAGGGTCAATGGTCAGCGTGGGAATGGTCAGTGAGGTCAGGGGTCAGTGTGGTCAGTGGGGTTAGGGTCAGGGTCAAAACAAAATCCGCCCCAAAATCCCCTGGGGAAAAAAAAAACCCCAAAAATTACCCCAAACCCCCCCCCAGGTGACCCCAGGTGACCCCAAACCCCCCCTGAATGACCCCAGCTGACCCCTGAATGACCCCAGTGACCCCCTCACCGCTCTGTCCGGCCGTCCAGCTCCGGCCGTTCTCCCCGGGGGCGCTCAGCAACCCCCAGACCCTGAACTGACCCCAAACCCCCCCCAGGTGACCCCTGGTGACCCCAAACCCTCCCCAGGTAACCCCAGATGACCCCAAACCCCCCCCAGGTGACCCCTGAATGACCCCAAACCCCCCCTGAATGACCCCACCCCTCACTGACCGCTCTGTCCGGCCGCCGTCCGGCTCCGGCCGTTCTCCCCGGGGGCGCTCAGCAACCCCCAGACCCTGAACTGACCCCAAACCCCCCCCAGGTGACCCCTGGTGACCCCAAACCCTCCCCAGGTAACCCCAGATGACCCCAAACCCCCCCCAGGTGACCCCTGAATGACCCCAAACCCCCCCTGAATGACCCCACCCCTCACTGACCGCTCTGTCCGGCCGCCGTCCGGCTCCGGCCGTTCTCCCCGGGGGGGCTCAGCAGCCCCCAGACCCTGAACTGACCCCAAACCCCCCCTGAATGACCCCAGGTGACCCCAACCCCCCCAGGTGACCCCACCCCTCACTGACCGCTCTGTCCGGCCGCCGTCCGGCTGCGGCCGTTCTCCCCGGGGGGGCTCAGCAGCCCCCAGAGCAGCGCCCGGGTGCCCTCGTCGCCCCGGAAGTGCAGCAGGCAGAAGAGCAGGATGGCCCTGGCCAGCCCCTCCACGTCCCGCTCCGACAGGCGGCGCTTCAGCCGGCCCGGGGCGGTCAGCTCCCGCCAGCGACCCCACCTGGGCGGGGGGGACAGCGGTCAGTGCGGCCATGAAGGGGTTAACGGGGTCAGGGAAGGGGTAACGGGGTCAGGAAAGGGGTAACGGGGTCACTCAGGGGTCAGGAAAGGGTTAACGGGGTCAGGGAAGGGTTAGCGGGGCCAGGGAAGGGTTAATGGGGCCAGGGAAGGGTTAATGGGGTCAGGGAAGGGTTAATGGGGTCAGGGAAGGGTTAACGGGGTCAGGGAAGGGTTAATGAGGTCAGGAAAGGGTTAACGGGGCCAGGGAAGGGTTAACGGGGTCAGGAAAGGGTTAATAGGGTCAGGGAAGGATTAATGGGGCCAGAGAAGGGTTAATGGGGTCACTCAGGGGTCATTAAAGGGTTAACAGAATCAGCGAGTGGTCTGTGTGGTCACTCAAGGGTCACTAAAGGGTTAACGGGGCCAGGGGAATGGTCAGTGGGGTCAGGAAAGGGTTAACGGGGTCACTCAGGGTTCACTGTGGGCACTCAGGGGTCACTCAGGGGTCAGTGAGTGGTCAGTGTGGGCACTCAGGGGTCACTCAGGGGTCACTCAGGGTTCACTGTGGGCACTCAGGGGTCACTCAGGGGTCAGTGAGTGGTCAGTGTGGGCACTCAGGGGTCACTCAGGGGTCAGGCAATGGTCACTGTGGGCACTCAGGGGTCAGTGACTGGTCAGTGTGGGCACTCAGGGGTCAGTGACTGGTCAGTGTGGGCACTCAGGGGTCACTCAGGGGTCAGGCAATGGTCACTGTGGGCACTCAGGGGTCACTCAGGGGTCAGTGACCGGTCACTGTGGGCACTCAGGGGTCACTCAGGGGTCAGGCAATGGTCACTGTGGGCACTCAGGGGTCACTCGGGGTCAGTGACTGGTCACTGTGGGCACTCAGGGGTCACTCAGGGGTCAGTGACCGGTCACTGTGGGCACTCAGGGGTCACTCAGGGGTCAGTGAGTGGTCAGTGTGGGCACTCAGGGGTCACTCAGGGGTCAGGCAATGGTCAGTGTGGGCACTCAGGGTTCAGTGACCGGTCAGTGTGGGCACTCAGGGGTCACTCAGGGGTCAGTGGTCACTGTGGGCACTCAGGGGTCAGTGACTGGTCAGTGTGGGCACTCAGGGGTCACTCAGGGGTCAGTGACTGGTCACTGTGGGCACTCAGGGGTCACTCAGGGGTCAGGCAATGGTCACTGTGGGCACTCAGGGGTCACTCAGGGGTCACTCAGGGGTCAGTGGTCACTGTGGGCACTCAGGGGTCAGAGACCGGTCAGTGTGGGCACTCAGGGGTCAGTGACCGGTCAGTGTGGGCACTCAGGGGTCACTCAGGGGTCAGAGACCGGTCAGTGTGGGCACTCAGGGGTCACTCAGGGGTCAGTGACGGGTCAGTGTGGGCACTCAGGGGTCACTCAGGGGTCAGTGTGGGCACTCAGGGGTCACTCAGGGGTCAGTGAGTGGTCAGTGTGGGCACTCAGGGGTCACTCAGGGGTCAGGCAATGGTCACTGTGGTCACTCAGGGGTCACTGACTGGTCAGTGTGGGCACTCAGGGGTCACTCAGGGGTCAGTGTGGGCACTCAGGGGTCACTCAGGGGTCAGTGAGTGGTCACTGTGGGCACTCAGGGGTCACTCAGGGGTCACTCAGGGGTCAGGCAATGGTCACTGTGGTCACTCAGGGGTCACTGACTGGTCAGTGTGGGCACTCAGGGGTCACTCAGGGGTCAGTGTGGGCACTCAGGGGTCACTCAGGGGTCACTCAGGAGTCAGTGTGGGCACTCAGGGGTCACTCAGGGGTCAGTGACTGGTCACTGGGTTCAGTAAAGGGTCAATGGGGTCACTAAAGGGTTAATGGGGTCAGCGTGGCCACTGAAGGGTCAGTGTGGCCAGCACTCAGGTGACCCCCAGGTGACCCCAATGACACTAAGTGACCCCAGGTGATGCAGACTGACCGAATGATCCCCAGGTGACCCCTAACTGACCACTGACCCTGACTGACCCCTGACTGACCCCTGACTGACCCCAGCTGACCCTGACTGACCCCAGCTGACCCTGACTGACCCCTGACTGACCCCTGACTGACCCTGAGTGACCCCAGCTGACCCTAACTGACCCCAGGTGACCCTGACTGACCCCTAGCTGACCCTGACTGACCCCTGACTGACCCCAGGTGACCCCTACTGACCCCAGCTGACCCTGACTGACCCCTGACTGACCCCTGACTGACCGCACTGACCCCAATGACCCCTGACTGACCCCAGGTGTGCTCACCCAAACACCATCAGGTGCTTCTCCACCCGGAAGCACTCGCTCCGGCCAGGTGACCCCTGACTGACCCCTGACTGACCACTGACCCTGACCACTGACCACTGACCCTGACTGACTCCTGACTGACCCCAGGTGACCCTGACTGACCCCAGCTGACCCTGACTGACCCCAGGTGACCCTGACTGACCCCTGAGTGACCGAATGACCTCTGACTGACCCCAGGTGTGCTCACCCAAACACCATCAGGTGCTTCTCCACCCGGAAGCACTTGCTCCAGCCAGGTGACCCCTGACTGACCCCTGACTGACCCCAGTGACCCCTGACTGACCCCTAACTGACCCCAGGTGACCCTGAGTGACCCCTGAGTGACCAAATGACCCCAGGTGTGCTCACCCAAAGACCATCAGGTGCTTCTCCACCCGGAAGCACTCGCTCCGGCCAGGTGACCCTGACTGACCCTGACTGACCCCAGCTGACCCTGACTGACCCCTGACTGACCGAATGACCCCTGACTGACCCCAGGTGTGCTCACCCAAAGACCATCAGGTGTTTCTCCACCTGGAACCACTCGCCCCAGCCAGGTGACCCCTGACTGACCCCTGGCTGACCCCAGGTGACCCTGACTGACCCCAGGTGACCCCTGAGTGACCGAATGACCCCAGGTGTGCTCACCCAAACACCATCAGGTGTTTCTCCACCCGGAAGCACTCGCTCCGGCCGAAGGGCTGCGGGGCGGCCGGAGGGGCTGCGGCCGGCTGCTGCCCGCCCTGCTGTCCACCCTGCTGTCCACCCTGCTGACCACCCTGCTGTCCCTGGTGGCCGTGGTGGCCGTGGTGGCCGCGGCGCGAGCGCGTGGCCCTGTCCAGCCGCTCCAGCTCCTCGTCGCTGTCCAGCTCCGAGAAGTCCAGCAGGTCATCGTCCCTCAGCGTGCTGAAGTGGCGAGTCTGCTTGCGCACCCGCGGCGTGTCGATCACCAGCGTGTTCTGGGGGAGTGGACAGTGGTCACTCAGTGGTCACTCAGGGGTCACTCAGTGGTCAGTCTGGTCATTAATGGTCATTAACGGTCATTAAACAGTCACTGTGGTCATTAATGGTCATTAATGGTCACTGCCCCCACTGACCACAGCTCCCTCTGCTTCCGCACCCGCGGCGTGTCCATCACCAGCGTGTTCTGGGGGAGTGGACAGTGGTCACTCAGTGGTCAGTCTGGGGTCAGTGGGGTCATTAATGGTCATTAACAGTCATTAACGGTCATTAATGGTCACTGCCCCCACTGACCACAGCTCCCTCTGCTTCCGAACCCGCGGCGTGTCCATCACCAGCATGTTCTGGAACGGTCACTCAATGGTCAGTGGGGTCATTAACGGGCATTAAATATTCAGTACGGTCACTAAACGGTCAGTGTGGTCATTAATGGTCATTAAATGGTCACTGTGGTCACTCAGTGGTCACTCACTGGTCAGTGTGGTCACTCTGACCGCCCAGGCACCTGTGCCCAGGTGAGCTCACCTGTCCCCAGGTAACCCCGCCCAGGTAACCCCGCCCAGGTGAGCTCACCTTGCTGTACCTGTGCCCAGGTGAGCTCACCTTGCTGTTGAGCAGCCCCAGGCCCAGGTGAGCTCACCTGTCCCCAGGTACCTGTCCCCAGGTGAGCTCACCTTGCTGTACCTGTGCCCAGGTGATCTCACCTTGCTGTACCTGTGCCCAGGTGAGCTCACCTTGCTGTTGAGCAGCTCCAGGTCCAGGTGAGCCCCTCCCTGCCCAGGTAACCCCGCCCAGGTGAGCTCACCTTGCTGTTGAGCAGCTCCAGGTCCAGGTGAGCCCCTCCCTGCCCAGGTAACTCTCTCCAGGTGAGCTCACCTTGCTGTACCTGTGCCCAGGTGAGCTCACCTTGCTGTTGAGCAGCTCCAGGTCCAGCTGAGCTCACCTGTCCCCAGGTAACTCTCTCCAGGTGAGCTCACCTTGCTGTTGAGCAGCTCCAGGTCCAGGTGAGCCCCTCCCTGCCCAGGTAACTCTCTCCAGGTGAGCTCACCTTGCTGTACCCGTGCCCAGGTGAGCTCACCTTGCTGTTGAGCAGCTCCAGGTCCAGGTGAGCTCACCTGTCCCCAGGTACCTGTCCCCAGGTGAGCTCACCTTGCTGTACCTGTGCCCAGGTGAGCTCACCTTGCTGTTGAGCAGCTCCAGGTCCAGGTCTGCCTTCTTGGCCCACTTCTGCCAGAAGTTGGGGTCGTCCAGCGCGATGTCCGTGCGGTTCTCGGACGCCACGAAGCTGGCCTGGGGGGGGGGAGGGGCAGAGCGGTCAGCGGGGGCACCTGGCGCAGGTGGGAACACCTGAGCACACCTGGGAACAGCTGGACACACCTGGGCACACCTGGAGCCACCAGAACCCTCACCATAGGTCACCTGGACACACCTGGAGCCCACCCAACACTACCTGAGCACACCTGAGCACACCTGTGTCACCTGTGCCTCGCTCTCTATCGCGATAGTCGTGGTTCTCCTCAGCAGGATCTGCTCGATGGTGTCTGTGCTCACCTGTCCTGTATCTATCACACCTGTCTCACCTGTCACACCTGTCACACCTGTGTCTCACCTTGGCAAAGGTGGATCCCTTCCCCTCGCTCTCTATCGTGATAGTCGTGGTTCTCCTCAGCAGGATCTGCTCGATGTCCTCCTCGCAGAACTTGGCGCCCTCGTCGTCCTCGTCCATGATGGCGGCGTAGGCGCCCTTGCGCAGCAGGTCCTCGATCTCCTTCTTGGAGAACTGCTGGATCTGGAACCCCAAACACAGCCTGGAACCCCGAAACCTGATCTGGAACCCCCAAAATCTGATCTGGAACCCCAAAATCCTCTAAAACCCAACTGAGAAACAGAACTGTGCTCGATCTCCTTCTTGAAGAACTGCTGGATCTGGAACCCAAAACGCAGCCTGGAACCCCCAAATCTGATCTGGAACCCCAAAATGTGATCCAGGATCCCAAAAATCCCACCTGGGACCCAAAAAGCCTCCTGAGGAACCCTGACTGTCCTCGATCTCCTTCTTGGAGAACTGCTGGATCTGGAACCCAAAACGCAGCCTGGAACCCCCAAATCTGATCTGGAACCCCAAAAAAACCTGATCTGGAACCCAAAAAACCTGATCTAGGACCCCAAAATCTGATCTGGAACCCCAAAAAAACCTGATCTGGAACCCCCAAAATCCCACCTGGAACCCAACCTGGAACTCCAAAACCCAACTGAGAAACAGAACTGTGCTCGCTCTCTCTCGGAGAACTGCTGGATCTGGAACCCAAAACGCAGCCTGGAACCCCAAAATCTGATCTGGAACCCCAAAATCTGATCTGGAACCCCAAAAAAACCTGATCTGGACCCCCAAAAATCCCACCTGGAACCCAAACTGGAACTCCAAAACCCAACTGAGAAACAGAACTGTGCTCCATCTCCTTCTTGGAGAACTGCTGGATCTGGAACCCCAAACACAGCCTGGAACCCCAAAATCTGATCTGGAACCCAAAAAAACTGATCTGGAACCATAAAAAAAACCTGATCTGGAACCCCAAAAAACCTGATCTGGAACCCCCAAAACATTATCTGGAACACACACACAAAAAAAAAATCTGATCTGGAACCCCAAAAAAACCACATCTGGAACCCCAAAATGTGATCTGGAACCCCAAAATCCCACCTGGAACCCAACCTGGGACCTCAAAACCCAACTGAGAAACACAGCTGTGCTCAACCTCCTTCTTGGAGAACTGCTGGAGCTGGAACCCCAAAAAAACCTGATCTGGAACCCCAAATACCTGATCTGGAACCCCCAAGAAATCTGATCTGGAACCCAAAAAAAAACCTGATCTGGAACCCCCCCAAAAAAATCTGATCTGGAAACCCCCCCAAAAAAAACCAAACCTGATCTGGAACCCCCAAAAAAATCTGATCTGGAACCCCAAAAACCTGATCTGGAACCCCAAAATGTGATCCGGGATCCCAAAAATCCAACCTGGAACCCCAAAATCCTCCTGAGGAACCCTGAATGTCCTCGACCTCCTTCTTGGAGAACTGCTGGATCTGGAACCACAAAAAAAAAACCCTGATCTGGAACCCCCAAAAATCTGATCTGGAACCCCAAAAAAAAAACCCTGATCTGGAACCCCCAAAAATCTGATCTGGAACCCCCAAAAAAACCTGATCTGGAACCCACAAAAAAAAAACCTGATCTGGAACCCCAAAAATCTGATCTGGGAACCCAAAACCCAACTGAGAAAAAGAACTGTGCTCGATCTCTTTCTTGGAGAACTGCTGGATCTGGAACCCCAAAAAAACCTGATCTGGAGCCCCCCCAAAAAAACCTGATCTGGAACCCCAAAAAAAAAATCTGATCTGGAACCCCCAAAAAACCTGCTCTGGAACACAAAAAAACCTGATCTGGAACAAAAGAAAAAAAAAAACTAATCTGGAACCCTAAAAACCTGATCTGGAACCCCAAAAAAACCTGACCTGGAACCCCAAAAAAACCTGACCTGGAACCCCAAAAAAACCTGATCTGGAACCCCCAAAAAAACACATCTGGAACCCCAAAATGTGATCTGGAACCCCAAAAATCCCACCTGGAACCCAACCTGGGACCTCAAAACCCAACTGAGAAACAGAACTGTGCTCGACCTCCTTCTTGGAGAACTGCTGGATCTGGAACCCCAAAAAAAACCTGATCTGGAACCCCAAAAAACCTGATCTGGAACCCAAAAAAATCTGATCTGGAACCCAAAAAAACCTGATCTGGAACCCCCCCAAAAAAATCTGATCTGGAACCCCAAAACCTGATCTGGAACCCCGAAAAAAACCTGATCTGGAACCCCCCCAAAAAAAAACCTCTGATCTGGAACCCCTAAAAAAACCTGATCTGGAACCCAAAAAAAAACCTGATCTGGAACCCCAAAAAAACATGATCTGGAACCCGCCCAAAAAAATCTGATCTAGAACCAAAAAAAAAAAAAAACACTAGAGTGGAACCCCAAAACATGATCTGGAACACCAAAAAAAAAAATGTGATCTGGAACCCCAAAAATCCCACCTGGAACCCAACCTGGAACCCCCAAAACCCAACTGAGAAACAGAACTGTGCTCCATCTCTTTCTTGGAGAACTGCTGGATCTGGAACCCCAAAAACCTGATCTGGAACCCCCAAAAATCTGATCTGGAACCACAAAGAACCTGATGTAGATACCAAAAAATCTGATCTGGAACCCCCCAAAAAAACCCTGATCTGGAACCCCCCCAAAAAAAAAACCTGATCTGGAACCCCCAAAAATCTGATCTGGAACCCCAAAAAAAAAACCCTGATCTGGAACCCCCAAAAATCTGATCTGGAACCCCAAAAAAAAAACCCTGATCTGGAACCCCCAAAAATCTGATCTGGAACCCCAAAAAAAAAACCCTGATCTGGAACCCCCAAAAATCTGATCTGGAACCCCCAAAAAAACCTGATCTGGAACCCACAAAAAAAAAACCTGATCTGGAACCCCAAAAATCTGATCTGGGAACCCAAAACCCAACTGAGAAAAAGAACTGTGCTCGATCTCTTTCTTGGAGAACTGCTGGATCTGGAACCCCAAAAAAACCTGATCTGGAGCCCCCCCAAAAAAACCTGATCTGGAACCCCAAAAAAAAAATCTGATCTGGAACCCCCAAAAAACCTGCTCTGGAACACAAAAAAACCTGATCTGGAACAAAAGAAAAAAAAAAACTAATCTGGAACCCTAAAAACCTGATCTGGAACCCCAAAAAAACCTGACCTGGAACCCCAAAAAAACCTGACCTGGAACCCCAAAAAAACCTGATCTGGAACCCCCAAAAAAACACATCTGGAACCCCAAAATGTGATCTGGAACCCCAAAAATCCCACCTGGAACCCAACCTGGGACCTCAAAACCCAACTGAGAAACAGAACTGTGCTCGACCTCCTTCTTGGAGAACTGCTGGATCTGGAACCCCAAAAAAAACCTGATCTGGAACCCCAAAAAACCTGATCTGGAACCCAAAAAAATCTGATCTGGAACCCAAAAAAACCTGATCTGGAACCCCCCCAAAAAAATCTGATCTGGAACCCCAAAACCTGATCTGGAACCCCGAAAAAAACCTGATCTGGAACCCCCCCAAAAAAAAACCTCTGATCTGGAACCCCTAAAAAAACCTGATCTGGAACCCAAAAAAAAACCTGATCTGGAACCCCAAAAAAACATGATCTGGAACCCGCCCAAAAAAATCTGATCTAGAACCAAAAAAAAAAAAAAACACTAGAGTGGAACCCCAAAACATGATCTGGAACACCAAAAAAAAAAATGTGATCTGGAACCCCAAAAATCCCACCTGGAACCCAACCTGGAACCCCCAAAACCCAACTGAGAAACAGAACTGTGCTCAATCTCTTTCTTGGAGAACTGCTGGATCTGGAACCCCAAAAACCTGATCTGGAACCCCCAAAAATCTGATCTGGAACCCCCCAAAAAAACCCTGATCTGGAACCCCCCCAAAAAAAAAACCTGATCTGGAACACAAAAACCTGATCTGGAACCCCCCCAAAAAATCTGATCTGGAACCCACAAAAAACCTGATCTGGAACCCAAAAAAACCTGGTTTGGAACCCAAAAGACCCTGATCTGGAACCCCAAAAATCCCACCTGGAACCCAACCTGGGACCTCAAAACCCAACTGAGAAACAGAACTGTCCTCGATCTCCTTCTTGGAGAACTGCTGGATCTGGAACCCCAAAAACCTGATCTGGAACCCCCCCAAAAATCTGATCTGGAACCACAAAGTACCTGATCTAGATCCCAAAAAATCTGATCTGGAACCCCCCCAAAAAATCTGATCTGGAACCCACAAAAAACCTGATCTGGAACCCAAAAAAACCTGGTTTGGAACCCCAAAATCTGATCTGGAACCCAACCTGCGACCTCAAAACCCAACTGAGAAACAGAACTGTGCTCGACCTCCTTCTTGGAGATCTGCTGGATCTGGAACCCAAAAACCTGATCTGGAACCCCAAAAAAAGTGATCTGGAACCCCCCAAAAACCTGATCTGGAACCCCCCCCCAAAAAAAAAAAAAAAACTGCTCTGGAACCCCAAAACATCATCTGGAACACCAAAAAAAAAATCTGATCTGGAACCAAAAGAAACCTGCTCTGGAACCCCAAAAAAACTGATCTGGAACCCCAAAAAAAACCTGATCTGGAACCCCAAGAAACCTGATCTGGAACCCAAAAAATTCTGATCTGGAACCCCCCCAAAAAAATCTGATCTGGAACACCAAAAATACCTGATCTGGAACCCCGAAAAATCTGATCTGGAACCACAAAGAACCTGATCTAGATCCCAAAAAATCTGATCTGGAACCCCCCAAAAAAACCCTGATCTGGAACCCCCCCCCCCAAAAAAACCCTGATCTGGAACCCAAAAAAACCTGGTTTGGAACCCAAAAGACCCTGATCTGGAACCCCAAAAATCCCACCTGGAACCCAACCTGGGACCTCAAAACCCAACTGAGAAACAGAACTGTGCTCGATCTCCTTCTTGGAGATCTGCTGGATCTGGAACCCCAAAAACCTGATCTGGAACCCCCCCAAAAATCTGATCTGGAACCACAAAGTACCTGATCTAGATCCCAAAAAAATCTGATCTGGAACCCCCAAAAAAACCCTGATCTGGAACACAAAAAACCCTGATCTGGAACCCCCCCAAAAAAATCTGATCTGGAACCCCCAAAAAACCTGATCTGGAACCCCAAAAAAACCTGATCTGGAACCCCAAAACAATCTGATCTGGAACCAAAAAAACCAAACCTGATCTGGAACCCCCCCAAAAAAAAAAAAACTGCTCTGGAACCCCAAAACATCATCTGGAACACCAAAAAAAAAAAAAAATCTGATCTGGAACCAAAAGAAACCTGCTCTGGAACCCCAAAAAAAAACCGATCTGGAACCCCAAAAAAACCTGATCTGGAACCCCAAGAAACCTGATCTGGAACCCAAAAAAATCTGATCTGGAACCCCCCAAAAAAATCTGATCTGGAACACCAAAAATACCTGATCTGGAACCCCGAAAAAAAACATGATCTGGAACCCCCCCAAAAACCTGATCTGGAACCCCAAAAATCCCACCTGGAACCCCCAAAACCCAACTGAGAAACAGAACTGTGCTCCATCTCCTTCTTGGAGAACTGCTGGATCTGGAACCCAAAATCTCTGTGTCCATCCCAGTGTCCATCTGTCCATCCCAGTGTCAGTCTGTCCATCCCAGTGTCCGTCTGTCCATCCCAGTGTCCATCCCCGTGTCCATCCCAGTGTCCGTCTGTCCATCCCAGTGTCCATCCCAGTGTCCATCCCAGTGTCCATCCCAGTGTCCGTCTGTCCATCCCAGTGTCCGTCTGTCCATCCCAGTGTCCATCCCCGTGTCCATCCCAGTGTCCGTCTGTCCATCCCAGTGTCCATCCCAGTGTCCATCTGTCCGTCTGTCCGTCTGTCCCACTGACCCCGGCCATGCCCCCATCCCGGCCGGACATGGACTGCAGCACGGCTTTGTCCAGCCCCAGTTTCAGCCACTGTCCATCTGTCCATCCCAGTGTCCGTCTGTCCATCCCAGTGTCCATCCCAGTGTCCATCTGTCCCTCTGTCCGTCTGTCCCACTGACCCCGGCCATGCCCCCGTCCCGGCCGGACATGGACTGCAGCACGGCTTTGTCCAGCCCCAGTTTCAGCCACTGTCCATCTGTCCATCCCAGTGTCCGTCTGTCCATCCCAGTGTCCATCCCAGTGTCCATCTGTCCCTCTGTCCGTCTGTCCCACTGACCCCGGCCATGCCCCCGTCCCGGCCGGACATGGACTGCAGCACGGCTTTGTCCAGCCCCAGTTTCAGCCACTGTCCATCCCAGTGTCCATCTGTCCATCTGTCCATCCCAGTGTCCCTCTGTCCATCTGTCCATCTGTCCATCCCCACTGACCCCGGCCATGCCCCCGTCCCGGCCGGACATGGACTGCAGCACGGCTTTGTCCAGCCCCAGTTTCAGCCAGTGTCCATCCCAGTGTCCATCCCAGTGTCCATCTGTCCATCCCAGTGTCAGTCTGTCCATCCCAGTGTCCATCCCAGTGTCCCTCTGTCCATCCCAGTGTCCATCCCAGTGTCCGTCTGTCCATCCCAGTGTCCATCCCAGTGTCCGTCTGTCCATCCCAGTGTCCGTCTGTCCATCCCAGTGTCCATCCCAGTGTCCGTCTGTCCATCCCAGTGTCCATCCCAGTGTCCGTCTGTCCATCCCAGTGTCCATTTGTCCACTCAATGTCCATCTGTCCATCCAGTGTCCATCCCAGTGTCCATCTGTCCATCCCAGTGTCCATCCCAGTGTCCATCCCAGTGTCCGTCTGTCCATCCCAGTGTCCGTCTGTCCCACTGACCCCGGCCATGCCCCCGTCCCGGCCGGACATGGACTGCAGCACGGCTTTGTCCAGCCCCAGTTTCAGCCAGTGTCCATCCCAGTGTCCGTCTGTCCATCCCAGTGTCCCTCTGTCCATCCCAGTGTCCATCCCAGTGTCAGTCTGTCCATCCCAGTGTCCCTCTGTCCATCTGTCCATCCCCACTGACCCCGGCCATGCCCCCGTCCCGGCCGGACATGGACTGCAGCACGGCTTTGTCCAGCCCCAGTTTCAGGCTCGCCTTGTCGAACATTTCCCTCTCGTACGAGTTCCGGGTGATCAGTCTGTAAACCTTGACGGCCTTGCTCTGCCCGATGCGGTGGCACCGAGCCTGGGCCTGGGGGAGAGACAAAAACCCAAAAAATTTAATCCCAAAATCCAAAATTCCCATCCCAAAATCCCAAAATCCAATTTAGGAGCCCCAAATTCCCGTCCTGTCACCGCCTTGCTCTGCCCGATGCGGTGGCACCGAGCCTGGGCCTGCAAAAAAACCAAAAACCCAAAAAATTTAATCCCAAAATCCCAAAATCCAATTTAGGAACCCCAAAATCCCAATCTTTGACCCCAAATTCCCGTCCTGTCACCGCCTTGCTCTGCCCGATGCGGTGGCACCGAGCCTGGACCTGGGGGAGAGACAAAAAAACCCAAAAATATTTAATCCCAAAATCCAAAATTCCCATCCCAAACCCCCAAAATCCAATCTAGGAACCCCAAAATCCAATTTAGGAACCCCAAAATCCCGTCCTGTCACCGCCTTGCTCTGCCCGATGCGGTGGCACCGAGCCTGGGCCTGGAAAAAAACCAAAAACCCAAAAAAATTTAATCCCAAAATCCAAAATTCCCATCCCAAAATCCAAAATTCCCATCCCAAAATCCCAAAATCCAATTTAGGAACCCCAAAATCCCGTCCTGTCACCGCCTTGCTCTGCCCGATGCGGTGGCACCGAGCCTGGGCCTGCAAAAAAAACCAAAAAAACCAAAAAATTTAATCCCAGAATCCCAAAAACCAATCCCAAAATCCCAAATTCCAATTTAGGAACCCCAAATTCCCGTCCTGTCACCGCCTTGCTCTGCCCGATGCGGTGGCACCGAGCCTGGGCCTGGAAAAAACAAAAAAATCCCAAAAAATTTAATCCCAAAATCCCAAAATCCCATCCCAAAATCCCAAAATCCAATTTAGGAACCCCAAATTCCCGTCCTGTCACCGCCTTGCTCTGCCCGATGCGGTGGCACCGAGCCTGGGCCTGCAAAAAACAAAAAAATCCCAAAAAATTTAATCCCAAAATCCCAAAATTCCAACCAGGGACCCCAAATCCCATCCTGGAATCCCAAATCCCATCCTGGAACCCCAAAAACTCATCCTGGAACCCCAAAAACTCATCCTGGGACCCCAAATCCTGTCCTGGAACCCCAAATTCCATCCTGGAACCCCAAATCCTGCCCTGGAACCCCAAGATCCCATCCTGGGACCCCAAATCTCATCCTGGGACCCCAAAATTCCGTTCGGGAACCCCAAAATCCCATCCTGGGACCCCAAATCTCATCCTGGGACCCCAAAATTTCGTTCTGGAACCCCAAAATCCCATCCTGAAATCCCAAATCCTGCCCTGAAACCTCAAAATCCATCCTGGGACCCCAAATCTCATCCTGGGACCCCAAAATCCCATCCTGGAACCCCAAAAATTCATCCTGGAACCCCAAAATCCCATCTTGGAACTCCAAAATTCCGTTCTGGAACCCCAAATCCTGCCCTGGAACCCCAAAAATCCCATCCTGGGACCCCAAAATCCCATCCTGAAACCCCAAATCCTGCCCTGAAACCTCAAAATCCGTCCTGGGACCCAAAATCCTGCCCTGGGACCCCAAAATCCCATCCCCAAACCCCGCTGAGTGACCCCAAACCCCCCAAATTTTACCTGTAGATCATTCTGGAGGTTCCAGTGACCCCAAACCTGCCCCAGTGACCCCAAACCCCAATCCCTGACCCCAGAGACCCCAAATCTCACCTGTAGATCATTCTGGGGGTTCCAATCAGAATCAAAGATGATGCAGGTGTCGGCTGCAGTCAGGTTGATGCCCAGGCTGCCCCAGTGACCCCAGTGACCCCAAACCCCCCCAAATCTCACCTGTAGGTCGTTTTGGGGGTCCCAGTGACCCCAAATCTCACCTGTGGATCATTTTGGGGGTTCCAATCAGAGTCGAAGATGATGCAGGTGTCGGCTGCAGTCAGGTTGATGCCCAGGCTGCCCCAGTGACCCCAGTGACCCCAATCCCTGATCCCAAACCCCCCAAATCTCACCTGCAGGTCATTTTGGGGGTCCCAGTGACCCCAAATCTCACCTGTAGATCATTTTGGGGGTCCCAGTGACCCCAAATCTCACCTGCAGGTCGTTTTGGGGGTTCCAATCCGAGTCGAAGATGATGCAGGTGTCGGCTGCAGTCAGGTTGATGCCCAGACTGCCCCAGTGACCCCAAACCTGCCCCAGTGACCCCAGTGACCCCAAACCCCAATTCCTGACCCCAAACCCCCCAAATCTCACCTGTAGATCGTTCTGGGGGTTCCAATCCGAGTCGAAGATGATGCAGGTGTCGGCTGCAGTCAGGTTGATGCCCAGGCTGCCCCAGTGACCCCAGTGACCCCAAACCCCCCAAATCTCACCTGTAGGTCGTTCTGGGGGTTCCAATCAGAATCAAAGATGATGCAGGTGTCGGCTGCAGTCAGGTTGATGCCCAGGCTGCCCCAGTGACCCCAAACCTGCCCCAGTGACCCCAAATCTCACCTGTAGATCATTCTGGGGGTCCCAGTGACCCCAAATCTCACCTGTAGATCGTTCTGGGGGTTCCAATCCGAGTCGAAGATGATGCAGGTGTCGGCTGCAGTCAGGTTGATGCCCAGGCTGCCCCAGTGACCCCAAACCTGCCCCAGTGACCCCAAATCTCACCTGTAGATCATTCTGGGGGTCCCAGTGACCCCAAATCTCACCTGTAGGTCGTTCTGGGGGTTCCAATCCGAGTCGAAGATGATGCAGGTGTCGGCTGCAGTCAGGTTGATGCCCAGACCCCCCGCCCGGGTGCACAGCAGGAACACGAACCGGTCCGAGTCCGGCCGGCTGAAGCGATCGATGGCGGCCTGGCGCAGGTTCCCCCTGACCCTGCCATCAATCCTCTCGTATGGGTACCTAGAATAGAAAATATTCCAAAATTTACACCCAAAAATTAAAAATTTACAGCCAAAAATCCCCAGGTTTGCACCAAAAAATCCACAAATTTAACCCCAAAATCCCCAGAGCGATCGATGGCGGCCTGGCGCAGGTTCCCCCTGACCCTGCCATCAATCCTTTCATAGGGGTACCTAAAATAGAAAATATCCCAAAATTTATACCCAAAAATCCCAAAATTTACAGCTAAAAATCCACAAATTTAACCCCAAAATCCCCAGAGCGATCGATGGCGGCCTGGCTCAGGTTTCCCCGGACCCTGCCATCAATCCTCTCGTAGGGGTACCTAAAATACAAAATATTCCAAAATTTACACCCAAAAATCAAAAATTTAACCCCAAAAAATCCACAAATTTAACCCCAAAAATCTACAAATTTAACCCTAAAATCCCCAAAGGGATCAATGGTTCCCTGGCACAGGTTCCCCCTGACCCTGCCATCAATTCCCTCATATGAGGTACCTAAAAACCCAAAATATCCAAAATTTGCAGCCAAAAATCAAAAATTTACACCCAAAAATCCACAAATTTAACTCCAAAATCCCAGGATTTAACCCTAAAATCCCCAGAGCGATCGATGGTTCCCTGGCACAGGTTCCCCCTGACCCTGCCATCAATTCCCTCATGTGAGGAACCTAAAAACCCAAATATTCCAAAATTTACAGCCAAAAATTCACAAATTTAACCCCAAAAAATTCACAAACTTAACCCTAAAATCCACAAATTTAACCCCAAAAAATTCACAAACTTAACCCTAAAATCCACAAACTTGACCCCAAAAAATTCACAAACTTAACCCTAAAATCCACAAATTTAACCCCAAAAAATTCACAAATTTAACTCCAAAATCCCAGGGTTTAACCCTAAAATCCCCAGAGCAGTCAATGGTTCCCTGGCGCAGGTTCCCCCTGACCCTGCCATCGATCCTCTCATAGGGGTACCTAGAATAAAAAATATTCCAAAATTTACACCCAAAAATTAAAAATTTACAGCCAAAAATCCACAGGTTTGGTCCCAAAATCCCAGGATTTAACCCTAAAATCCCCAAAGGGATCAATGGTTTCCTGGCTCAGGTTACCCCTGATCCTCTCATCAATTCTCTCATATGAGGTACCTAAAAACCCAAATATTCCAAAATCTACAGCCAAAAATCAAAAATTTACACCCAAAAATCCACAAATTTAACCCCAAAATCCCAGGAATTTAACCCCAAAAAGTTCACGAATTTAACCCCAAAAAATTCACAAATTTAACCCCAAAATTCACAAACTTAACCCCAAAAAATCCACAAATTTAACCCCAAAAAATTCACAAATTTAACCCCAAAATATCCACAAATTTAACCCCAAAAATCCACAAATTTAACCCCAAAAAATCATTTAACCCCAAAAAATCCACAAATTTAACCCCAAAAATTCACAAATTTAACCCCAAAATCCACAAATTTAACCCCAAAAAATTCACAAATTTAACCCCAAAAAATTCACAAATTTAACCCTAAAACCCCAGGAATTTAACCCCAAAAAATTCACAAATTTAACCCCAAAAAATTCACAAATTTAACCCCAAAATCCACAAATTTAACCCCAAAAATCCACAAATTTAACCCCAAAAATCCCAGGAATTTAACCCCAAAAAGTTCACAAATTTGACCCCAAAAATCCACAAATTTAACCCCAAAAATCCACAAATTTGACCCCAAAATCCACAAATTTAACCCCAAAAATCCATAAATTTAACCCCAAAATCCACAAATTTAACCCCAAAAAATTCACAAATTTAACCCCAAAAATTCACAAATTTAACCCCAAAAATTCACAAATTTAACCCAAAAATCCCCAGGTTTGCACCCAAAAATCTCCTCCAGAGCTCCCTGTTCTATTCTCCTTTTTTACTGATTTTTTTTTTTATTTTTCTCTATTTTTCCTGGTTTTTTTTTTTTTTTCCCAAAATAACATTTTTTCTCTGTTTTTCTCTCATTTTTTCATCACTTTTTTCTCATTTTTTCCCCCATTTTCTCTCATTTTTTTCATCATTTTTTTCCTCATTTTTTCCCCATTTCTGCCCATTTTTTTTTGTTTTTCCCAAAATCCCCATTTTTCCCCCCAAACCCACCATTTCTGGATGAAATAATTCTCCAGGATGTCTCTGATTTTTCCCCATTTTTTCTCATTTTTTCCCCATTTTTTTCTCATTTTCCCCCCCATTTTCTCTCATTTTTTCATCATTTTTTTATCATTTTTTTCCCCATTTTCTCTCATTTTTTCATCATTTTTTTCTCATTTTTTCCCCATTTTCTCTCATTTTTTCATCATTTTTTTCTCATTTTTTCCCCCATTTTCTCTCCTTTTTTTCTCATTTTTTCCCCATTTCCTCTCATTTTTTACATCATTTTTTTCTCATTTTTCCCTATTTTCTCTCATTTTTTCATCATTTTTTTCTCATTTTTTCCCCATTTCCTCCCATTTTTTCATCATTTTTTTCTCATTTTTTTCCCCATTTTCCCCCATTTTCTCCCATTTTTTCATCATTTTTTTCCCCATTTTCTCTCATTTTTTCATCATTTTTTTCTCATTTTTTTCCCATTTTTCCCCGTTTTCTCTCATTTTTTTCTCATTTTTCCCCATTTTTCCCCAATTTCTCTCATTTTTTCATCATTTTTTTCTCATTTTTTCCCCATTTTCTCTCATTTTTTCATCATTTTTTTCTCATTTTTTTTCCCCATTTTCCCCCATTTTCTCCCATTTTTTCATCATTTTTTCCCCATTTTCTCTCATTTTTTCATCATTTTTTTCTCATTTTTTCCCATTTTTCCCCATTTTCTCTCATTTCTTCACCGTTTTTTCCCATTTTTTTTGCTGTTTCTCTCCATTTTTTCCCCAAATCCCCATTTTTCACCCCAAAACCCACCACTTCTTGATGAGATAATCCTCCAGGATGTCCCTGATTTTTTCTCTTTTTTTTTTTTTTGCATTTTTTCCTTTTTTTTTCTCTTATTTTTAATTTTTTTCACCATTTTTTCCCCATTTTTTCTCATTTTTCCACCGTTTTTTCCCATTTTTTCACCATTTTTTCCCATTTTTTCACCATTTCTCCCCATTTATTTTTATTTTCCCCCCCAGAGCCACCATTTCTGTATCAGGTAATCCTCCAGGATGTCCCTGATTTTTCCCCATTTTCTCTCATTTTTTTCCCATTTTTTCTCCATTTTTTATCATTTTTTCCCCATTTTTCCACCGTCTTTTCCCATTTTTTCACCGTTTCTCCCCATTTTTTTTTATTTTCCCCCCCAAACCCACCGTTTCTGTATCAGGTAATCCTCCAGGATGTCCCTGCTGTTTCCCCATTTTCTCTTATTTTTTAATCATTTTTCTGCCGTTCTTCCCCATTTTTTCACTGTTTTTTCCCATTTTTTCACCGTTTTCTCTCATTTTTTCCCCGTTTCTCCCCATTTTTTTTTATTTTCCCCCCCAGACCCACCGTTTCTGTATCAGGTAGTCCTCCAGGATGTCCCTGATTTTTCTCCATTTTTTCTCATTTTTTAACCATTTTTTAATCATTTTCCCACCGTTTTTCATCATTTTTTCACCGTTTTTTCCCATTTTTTCACCGTTTCTCCCCATTTTTTTTTTATTTTCCCCCCCAGAACCCACCGTTTCTGTATCAGGTAATCCTCCAGGATGTCCCTGCTGTTTCCCCATTTTCTCTCATTTTTTAATCATTTTTCCCCCGTTTTCTCTCATTTTTCTGCCGTTCTTCCCCATTTTTTCACTGTTTTTTCCCATTTTTTCACCGTTTTTTCCCATTTTTTCACCATTTCTCCCATTTTTTTTTATTTTCCCCCCCAGACCCACCGTTTCTGGATCAGGTAATCCTCCAGAATGTCCCTGATTTTTTCCCTTTTTTTTTTGCATTTTTTCCCCATTTTTTCCCCGTTTTTCGTCATTTTCCCACCGTTTTTTCCCATTTTTTCACCATTTTTTCCCATTTTTTCACCATTTCTCCCCATTTTTTTTTATTTTCCCCCCCAAACCCACCGTTTCTGTATCAGGTAATCCTGCAGGATGTCCCTGCTTTTTCCCCATTTTCTCTCTTTTTTTTCCCATTTTTTCCCCAGTTTTTTCCCCATTTCCTCTCATTTTTCCCCATTTTTTCACCGTTTTTTCCCATTTTTTCCCCGTTTCTCCCCATTTTTTTTTTATTTTTTCCCCGTTTCCCCCCCAAACCCACCGTTTCTGTATCAGGTAATCCTCCAGGATGTCCAGGCACCTCACCATCTGGGAGAACACCAGCACCTTGTGGCCGCCGGCGCGCAGCCGGGGCAGCAGCTTGTCCAGCAGCACCAACTTCCCCGCCGAGCGCACCAGGGCCTGGAGAGCCAGGTCGGGGGGCGGGGGGGACCCCAGGGACTCCCGGAGCTCGGCCACGATCTGCTCCTCTGCACCTGGGCAGGTGAGACGGGACAGGTGAGCACCACTGAAACCATTCCTGACCACTGGTAACCAGCACTGACCAGCACTGACCAGCACTGACCAGCACTGACCAGCACTGACCAGCACTGACTGACCCCCCCATTGACCCCAGGGACTCCCGGAGCTCGGCCACGATCTGCTCCTCTGCACCTGGGCAGGTGAGACAGGTGAGCATCACTGAAACCATTCCTGACCACTGGTAATCAGCACTGACCAGCACTGACCAGCACTGACCAGCACTGACCAGCACTGACCAGCACTGACCATCAATGACCAGCACTGACCAGCACTGACCAGCACTGACCAGCACTGACCAGCACTGACTGACCCCCCCAGTGACCCCAGGGACTCCCGGAGCTCGGCCACGATCTGCTCCTCTGCACCTGCATGGACAGGTGGGACAGGTGAGACAGGTGAGCATCACTGAAACCATCGCTGAAACCATCAGTGACCATCTCTGACCAGCACTGACCAGCACTGACCAGCACTGACCAGCACTGACCAGCACTGACCAGCACTAACTGACCCCCCCATTGACCCCAGGGAGTCCCGGAGCTCGGCCACGATCTGCTCCTCTGCACCTGGGCAGGTGAGACAGGTGAGACAGGTGAGCATCACTGAAACCATCGCTGAAACCATCAGTGACCATCAGTGACCATCACTGACCAGCACTGACCAGCACTGACCAGCACTGACCAGCACTGACCAGCACTGACCAGCACTGACTGACCCCCCCATTGACCCCAGGGACTCCCGGAGCTCGGCCACGATCTGCTCCTCTGCACCTGGACAGGTGAGATGGGACAGGTGAGACAGGTGAGACAGGTGAGCATCACTGAAACCAGCACTGACCACTGATAACCAGCACTGACCAGCACTGACCAGCACTGACCAGCACTGACCAGCACTGACCATCTCTAACTGACCCCCCCATTGACCCCAGCGAGTCCCGGAGCTCGGCCACGATCTGCTCCTCTGCACCTGGGCAGGTGAGACGGGTGAGACAGGACAGGTGAGATAGGACAGGTGAGAGGACAGGTGAGAACAGGTGAGACAGGACAGGTGAGACCCAACAGGTGAGACAGGACAGGTGAGACAGGACAGGTGAGACAGGACAGGGGTGGTTGCAGCACTTGCGCAGCTCCATCATGGTGTTGAGCAGGTGTGTCTGTGTGTGCCCAGGTGTGCCCAGGTGTATCTCTATGTATCTCTATGTGTCTCTATGTGTCTCTATGTGTCCCCAGGTGTACCCCAGGTGTGCCCAGGTGCGCTCACCGTTGATGAGGTAGGGGTGGTTGCAGCACTTGCGCAGCTCCATCATGGTGTTGAGCAGGTGTGTCCGTGTGTGCCCAGGTGTGCCCAGGTGTATCTCTATGTATCTCTATGTGTATCTATGTGTCCCCAGGTGTACCCCAGGTGTACCCAGGTGTACCCCAGGTGCGCTCACCGTTGATGAGGTAGGGGTGGTTGCAGCACTTGCGCAGCTCCATCATGGTGTTGAGCAGGTGTGTCTGTGTGTGCCCAGGTGTGCCCAGGTGTATCTCTATGTATCTCTATGTGTATCTATGGTTATCCAGGTGTGCCCAGGTGTATCTCTATGTGTCTCTATGGTTACCTAGGTGTATCCAGGTGTGCCCAGGTGTATCTCTATGTGTCTCTATGTGTATCTATGTGTCCCCAGGTGTATCTATGGTTACCCAGGTGTGCCCAGGTGTGCTCACCGTTGATGAGGTAGGGGTGGTTGCAGCACTTGCGCAGCTCCATCATGGTGTTGAGCAGGTGTGTCCGTGTGTATCTATGTGTACCCAGGTGTGTTTCTATGTGTTCCCAGGTGTTCCCAGGTGTGCCCAGGTGTGCCCAGGTGCTCACCGTTGATGAGGTAGGGGTGGTTGCAGCACTTGCGCAGCTCCATCATGGTGTTGAGCAGGTGTGTCTGTGTGTGCCCAGGTGTGTTTCTATGTGTTCCCAGGTGTACCCAGGTGTACCCAGGTGCCCCCAGGTGCTCACCGTTGATGAGGTAGGGGTGGTTGCAGCACTTGCGCAGCTCCATCATGGTGTTGAGCAGGTTGGGCACGTTGCCGTGCCCCGCCCCCCGGGCCAGGTAGGCGAAGTTGCGCTCCAGGATGGCGCGGTACAGGCGCTTCTGGGCGTTGGTCAGCTCCACCTCGATGATGGTCTCCTGCTTGGGCGCCAGGTTCTTCTCCACGTCCTCCTTGAGCCGCCGCAGCATCATGGGCTTCAGCAGGGCCTGCAGCTTCTGCACCTGCGCAGGTGAACAGCACACCTGTCACACCTGGGGACTACCTGGGGAACACCTGGATAACACCCAGCTTCAGCAGGGCCTGCAGCTTCTGCACCTGCACAGGTAACAACACCTGTCACACCTGGGGAGCACCTACACACACCTGGGAACACCCAGCTGTACCTGGGGAACACCCAGCTGTACCTGGCAGCACCTGGGTGGGGCTGAGGGGGCGGCTGGGGACAGCTCACGGTGCACCTGGGCGCACCTGAGCACAGGTAACAGCACACCTGCCGCACCTGGGGGCAGCAGGAGAGCACCCAGAGACACCTGGGAGAATCACAAATCCACCTCAAACCCCTCCCTGGAGACCCTCACCCCCTCCAGGTGCACTCAGGTGTGCCCAGGTACATCCAGGTGTGCCCAGGTGTGTCCTAGGTACATCCAGGTGTGTCCCAGGTACATCCAGGTGTGCCCAGGTGTGTCCCAGGTACATCCAGGTGTGCTCAGGTAACCCCTAAATTCCTCCTAAGAACCAGGAAATGACCTCAAACCCCTCCCAGGTCCCTCCCTGGAGACCCTCACCCCCCTCCAGGTGTCCCCAGGTGCACCCAGGTACATCCAGGTGCGCCCAGGTGTGCCCAGGTACATCCAGGTGTGCTCAGGTAACCCCTAAATTCCTTCTAACAATAAGGAAATGACCTCAAACCCCTCCCAGGTCCCTCCCTGGAGTTCCTCACTCTCTCCAGGTGCGCCCAGGTGTGTCCCCAGGTACATCCAGGTGTGCTCAGGTAACCCCTAAATTCCTTATAACAACCAGGAAATGACCTCAAACCCCTCCCAGGTCCCTCCCTGGAGACCCTCACCCCCCTCCAGGTGTCCCCAGGTGCATCCAGGTGTCCCCAGGTGTGCCCAGGTGCGTCCCAGGTACATCCAGGTGTGCCCAGGTGTGTCCCAGGTACATCCAGGTGTGCCCAGGTAACCCCTAAATTCCTCCTAAGAACCAGGAAATCACCTCAAACCCCTCCCAGGTCCCTCCCTGGAGTTCCTCACTCTCTCCAGGTGCGCCCAGGTGTGTGCCCAGGTGCGCCCAGGTGTGCCCAGGTGCGCCCCTCACCTGCTCCTCCGTTTTCAGGTCCCCGAAGTCCTTGAGGAACTCGGCCTCGGACGGGAACTGCGCCGGCTCCAGGAAGTGCAGGAGGCTGAAGAGCTCCTCGACCGTGTTCTGCAGGGGGGTACCTGTCAGCAGCACCTTGTGCTCCTACAGGTGAGACAGGTACAGGTGAGACAGGTGAGACACAGGTAATACAGGTAATACAGGTAATACAGGTAATACAGGTGAGACATGGACAGGTGAGACAGGCTGAAGAGCTCCTCGACCGTGTTCTGCAGGGGGGTACCTGTCAGCAGCACCTTGTGCTCCTGCAGGTGAGACAGGTACAGGTGAGACAGGTGAGACACAGGTAAAACAGGTAATACAGGTAAAACAGGTGAGACACGGACAGGTGAGACAGGCTGAAGAGCTCCTCGACCGTGTTCTGCAGGGGGTACCTGTCAGCAGCACCTTGTGCTCCTACAGGTGAGATACAGGTGAGACAGGTACAGGTGAGAGACAGGTGAGACAGGTAATACAGGTAAAACAGGTGAGACATGGACAGGTGAGACACAGACAGGTGAGACAGGCTGAAGAGCTCCTCGACCGTGTTCTGCAGGGGGGTACCTGTCAGCAGCACCTTGTGCTCCTGCAGGTGAGACACAGGTGAGACAGGTACAGGTGAGACAGGTAATACAGGTAATACAGGTAAAACAGGTGAGACATGGACAGGTGAGACACAGACAGGTGAGACAGGCTGAAGAGCTCCTCGACCGTGTTCTGCAGGGGGGTACCTGTCAGCAGCACCTTGTGCTCCTACAGGTGAGACAGGTACAGGTGAGACAGGTACAGGTGACACAGGTACAGGTGAGACAGGTAAAACAGCTAAAATCACTGAAACAGGTGAGACATGGACAGGTGAGACAGGCTGAAGAGCTCCTCGACCGTGTTCTGCAGGGGGTACCTGTCAGCAGCACCTTGTGCTCCTAAAGGTGAGACAGGTACAGGTGAGACAGGTGAGACACAGGTAAAACAGGTAATACAGGTAAAACAGGTGAGACATGGACAGGTGAGACACAGACAGGTGAGACAGGCTGAAGAGCTCCTCGACCGTGTTCTGCAGGGGGGTACCTGTCAGCAGCACCTTGTGCTCCTAAAGGTGAGACACAGGTGAGACAGGTGAGACACAGGTAAAACAGGTAAAACAGGTGAGACATGGACAGGTGAGACATGGACAGGTGAGACATGGACAGGTGAGACAGGCTGAAGAGCTCCTCCACCGTGTTCTGCAGGGGGGTACCTGTCAGCAGCACCTTGTGCTCCTAAAGGTGAGATACAGGTGAGACAGGTACAGCTGAGACACAGGTAATACAGGTAAAACAGGTAATACAGGTAAAACAGGTGAGACATGGACAGGTGAGACAGGCTGAAGAGCTCCTCCACCGTGTTCTGCAGGGGGGTACCTGTCAGCAGCACCTTGTGCTCCTACAGGTGAGATACAGGTGAGACAGGTGAGACACAGGTAATACAGGTAATACAGGTAATACAGGTAATACAGGTGAGAGAGCTAGAACAGGTGAGACACGGACAGGTGAGACAGGCTGAAGAGCTCCTCGACCGTGTTCTGCAGGGGGGTACCTGTCAGCAGCACCTTGTGCTCCTGCAGGTGAGATACAGGTGAGACAGGTGAGACACAGGTAATACAGGTAATACAGGTGAGACATGGACAGGTGAGACATGGACAGGTGAGACAGGCTGAAGAGCTCCTCGACCGTGTTCTGCAGGGGGGTACCTGTCAGCAGCACCTTGTGCTCCTGCAGGTGAGATACAGGTGAGAAATGAACAGGTGAAACACGTGAGACAGGTGCGACAGGTGAGGCAGGTAAGACAAGTGAGAGAGAGATGAAAGACAAGAGAAACAGGTGAGGCAGGTGAGGCAGGTGAGGCAGGTGAGGCAGGTGAGACAGATTCTTGAACCGATGTGAGTATCCAGGTGAGTACTCAGGTGAGTCTGTAGGTGTATCCCTGCGTGTACAGGTGTATCCCTGTGTGCCCACGTGTGTCTGTATGTACCCAGGTGTGTACCCAGGTGTATCCCAGGTGTATCTCAGGTGTATCTCAGGTGTATCTCAGGTGTGTCACTGACCAGCTCCATGTGTTTGAGGCTGTCCAGCAGCTTGCAGTGCCGGTTCTTCAGCCGGTGCGAGTGCCCAGGTGTGTCTCTATGTGTCTCTATGCATGTCTGTATGTACCCAAGTGTACCCAGGTGTGCTCAGGTGTGCTCAGGTGTGCTCAGGTGTATCTCAGGTGTGCCCAGGTGTGTCCCCAGGTGAGTCACTGACCAGCTCCATGTGTTTGAGGCTGTCCAGCAGCTTGCAGTGCCGGTTCTTCAGCCGGTGCGAGTGCCCAGGTGTGTCTCTATGTGTCTCTATGTGTATCCCCGTGTACCCAGGTGTATCTCAGGTGTGCCCAGGTGTATCCCCAGGTGTGTCACTGACCAGCTCCATGTGCTTGAGGCTGTCCAGCAGCTTGCAGTGCCGGTTCTTCAGCCGGTGCGAGTGCCCAGGTGTGTCTCTATGTGTCTCTATGTGTATCCCCGTGTACCCAGGTGTATCTCAGGTGTGCCCAGGTGTATCCCCAGGTGTGTCACTGACCAGCTCCATGTGTTTGAGGCTGTCCAGCAGCTTGCAGTGCCGGTTCTTCAGCCGGTGCGAGTGCCCAGGTGTGTCTCTATGTATGTCTGTATGTACCCAGGTGTGTCTCTATGTGCTCAGGTGTATCTCAGGTGTGCTCAGGTGTATCTCAGGTGTATCTCAGGTGTATCTCAGGTGTGTCACTGACCAGCTCCATGTGTTTGAGGCTGTCCAGCAGCTTGCAGTGCCGGTTCTTCAGCCGGTGCGAGTGCCCAGGTGTGTCTCTATGTGTCTCTATGTGTCTCTATATGTATCTCTATGTACCCAGGTGTGCTCAGGTGTGCTCAGGTGTGCTCAGGTGTATCTCAGGTGTGCCCAGGTGTATCTCAGGTGTGTCACTGACCAGCTCCATGTGTTTGAGGCTGTCCAGCAGCTTGCAGTGCCGGTTCTTCAGCCGGTGCGAGTGCCCAGGTGTGTCTCTATGTGTATCCCTGTGTACCCAGGTGTGTCTCTATGTATGTCTGTATGTACCCAGGTGTGTCTCTATGTACCCAGGCGTGCTCAGGTGTATCTCAGGTGTATCTCAGGTGTATCCCAGGTGTGTCACTGACCAGCTCCATGTGTTTGAGGCTGTCCAGCAGCTTGCAGTGCCGGTTCTTCAGCCGGTGCGAGTGCCCAGGTGTGTCTCTATGTGTATCTCTATGTACCCAGGTGTATCTCAGGTGTATCTCAGGTGTGCTCAGGTGTATCTCAGGTGTATCTCAGGTGTGTCACTGACCAGCTCCATATGTTTGAGGCTGTCCAGCAGCTTGCAGTGCCGGTTCTTCAGCCGGTGCGAGTGCCCAGGTGTGTCTCTATGTGTCTCTATGTGTATCCCCGTGTACCCAGGTGTATCTCAGGTGTGCCCAGGTGTATCCCCAGGTGTGTCACTGACCAGCTCCATGTGCTTGAGGCTGTCCAGCAGCTTGCAGTGCCGGTTCTTCAGCCGGTGCGAGTGCCCAGGTGTGTCTCTATGTGTATCCCTGTGTACCCAGGTGTATCCCAGGTGTATCTCAGGTGTATCTCAGGTGTATCTCAGGTGTGTCACTGACCAGCTCCATGTGTTTGAGGCTGTCCAGCAGCTTGCAGTGCCGGTTCTTCAGCCGGTGCGAGTGCCCAGGTGTGTCTCTATGTATGTCTGTATGTACCCAGGTGTGTCTCTATGTGCCCAGGTGTATCTCAGGTGTGCTCAGGTGTATCTCAGGTGTGCCCAGGTGTATCTCAGGTGTGTCACTGACCAGCTCCATGTGTTTGAGGCTGTCCAGCAGCTTGCAGTGCCGGTTCTTCAGCCGGTGCGAGTGCCCAGGTGTGTCTCTATGTATGTCTGTATGTACCCAGGTGTGTCTCTATGTGCCCAGGTGTATCTCAGGTGTGCTCAGGTGTATCCCAGGTGTGTCACTGACCAGCTCCATGTGTTTGAGGCTGTCCAGCAGCTTGCAGTGCCGGTTCTTCAGCCGGTGCAAGTGCCCAGGTGTGTCTCTATGTGTCTCTATGTGTCTCTATGTGTATCTCTATGTACCCAGGTGTATCTCAGGTGTGCCCAGGTGTATCCCAGGTGAGTCACTGACCAGCTCCATGTGTTTGAGGCTGTCCAGCAGCTTGCAGTGCCTGTTCTTCAGCCGGTGCGAGTGCCCAGGTGTGTCTCTATGTATGTCTGTATGTACTCAGGTGTGCTCAGGTGTATCTCAGGTGTGCCCAGGTGTATCTCAGGTGTGTCACTGACCAGCTCCATGTGTTTGAGGCTGTCCAGCAGCTTGCAGTGCCGGTTCTTCAGCCGGTGCGAGTGCCCAGGTGTGTCTCTATGTGTATCCCCGTGTATCCCTGTGTGCTCAGGTGTATCTCAGGTGTGCTCAGGTGTGCTCAGGTGTATCTCAGGTGTGTCACTGACCAGCTCCATGTGTTTGAGGCTGTCCAGCAGCTTGCAGTGCCGGTTCTTCAGCCGGTGCGAGTGCCCAGGTGTGTCTCTATGTGTCTCTATGTGTATCCCTGTGTACCCAGGTGTGCTCAGGTGTATCTCAGGTGTGCCCAGGTGTATCTCAGGTGTGTCACTGACCAGCTCCATGTGTTTGAGGCTGTCCAGCAGCTTGCAGTGCCGGTTCTTCAGCCGGTGCGAGTGCCCAGGTGTGTCTCTATGTATGTCTGTATGTACCCAGGTGTATCTCTATGTGCTCAGGTGTATCTCAGGTGTGCTCAGGTGTATCTCAGGTGTATCTCAGGTGTATCCCAGGTGTGTCACTGACCAGCTCCATGTGTTTGAGGCTGTCCAGCAGCTTGCAGTGCCGGTTCTTCAGCCGGTGCGAGTGCCCAGGTGTGTCTCTATGTGTCTCTATGTGTCTCTATATGTATCTCTATGTACCCAGGTGTGCTCAGGTGTGCTCAGGTGTGCTCAGGTGTATCTCAGGTGTGCCCAGGTGTATCCCAGGTGTGTCACTGACCAGCTCCATGTGTTTGAGGCTGTCCAGCAGCTTGCAGTGCCGGTTCTTCAGCCGGTGCGAGTGCCCAGGTGTGTCTCTATGTATGTCTGTATGTACCCAGGTGTGTCTCTATGTGCCCAGGTGTATCCCAGGTGTGCTCAGGTGTATCTCAGGTGTGCTCAGGTGTATCTCAGGTGTGCCCAGGTGTATCCCAGGTGTGTCACTGACCAGCTCCATGTGTTTGAGGCTGTCCAGCAGCTTGCAGTGCCGGTTCTTCAGCCGGTGCGAGTGCCCAGGTGTGTCTCTATGTGTATCCCCGTGTACCCCTGTGTGCTCAGGTGTATCTCAGGTGTGCTCAGGTGTATCTCAGGTGTGCTCAGGTGTATCTCAGGTGTGTCACTGACCAGCTCCATGTGTTTGAGGCTGTCCAGCAGCTTGCAGTGCCGGTTCTTCAGCCGGTGTGAGTGCCCAGGTGTGTCTGTATGTATGTCTGTATGTACCCAGGTGTGTCTCTATGTACCCAGGTGTATCTCAGGTGTATCCCAGGTGTGTCACTGACCAGCTCCATGTGTTTGAGGCTGTCCAGCAGCTTGCAGTGCCGGTTCTTCAGCCGGTGCGAGTGCCCAGGTGTGTCTCTATGTGTATCCCTGTGTATCCCCGTGTACCCAGGTGTGCTCAGGTGTATCTCAGGTGTGCTCAGGTGTATCCCAGGTGTGCCCAGGTGTGTCCCCAGGTGTGTCACTGACCAGCTCCATGTGTTTGAGGCTGTCCAGCAGCTTGCAGTGCCTGTTTTTCAGCCGGTGTGAGTGCCCAGGTGTGTCTCTATGTGTATCCCTGTGTACCCAGGTGTGCTCAGGTGTATCCCAGGTGTATCCCCAGGTATCTCAGGTGTATCTCAGGTGTGTCACTGACCAGCTCCATGTGTTTGAGGCTGTCCAGCAGCTTGCAGTGCCTGTTTTTCAGCCGGTGCGAGTGCCCAGGTGTGTCTCTATGTATGTCTGTATGTACCCAGGTGTATCCCAGGTGTGCCCAGGTGTATCTCAGGTGTATCTCAGGTGTGTCACTGACCAGCTCCATGTGTTTGAGGCTGTCCAGCAGCTTGCAGTGCCGGTTCTTCAGCCGGTGCGCCTCGTCGATCACCACGCAGCGCCACTGCACCTCGCGCAGCTCGGGACAGTCCGACAGGATCATCTCGAACGTGGTGATGAGCGCGTCGAACTTGTACGCACCTGGGATCAGCCGGCCCTAAGGTGAGACAGGTGAGGGACAGGTGAGACAGGATCACCTCCTGCATTGTAACCCTCTGAGCACCTGGGATCAGCCGGCCCTAAGGTGAGACAGGTGAGACAGGTGAGACAGGATGGCCTCAAACATGGCGGATATCTGAGCACCTGGGATCAGCCGGCCCTAAGGTGAGACAGGTGAGACAGGTGAGACAGGATCACCTCCTGCATTGTAACCCTCTGAGCACCTGGGATCAGCCGGCCCTAAGGTGAGACAGGTGAGACAGGTGAGGCAGGATCACCTCCTGCATGGTGATTCTGTGAGCACCTGGGATCAGCCGGCCCTAAGGTGAGACAGGTGAGACAGGTGAGGCAGGATGGCCTCAAACATGGCGGATCTGTGAGCACCTGGGATCAGCCGGCCCTAAGGTGAGACAGGTGGGACAGGTGAGACAGGATCACCTCCTGCATTGTAACCCTCTGAGCACCTGGGATCAGCCGGCCCTAAGGTGAGACAGGTGAGGGACAGGTGAGGGACAGGTGAGACAGGATCACCTCCTGTATTGTAACCCTCTGAGCACCTGGGATCAGCCGGCCCTAAGGTGAGACAGACAGGTGAGACAGGTGAGACAGGATCATCTCCTGCATTGTAACCCTCTGAGCACCTGGGATCAGCCGGCCCTAAGGTGAGACAGGTGAGACAGGTGAGGCAGGTGAGACAGGATCACCTCCTGCATTGTAACCCTCTGAGCACCTGGGATCAGCCGGCCCTAAGGTGAGGGACAGGTGAGACAGGTGAGACAGGATCACCTCCTGCATTGTAACCCTCTGAGCACCTGGGATCAGCCGGCCCTAAGGTGAGACAGGTGAGGGACAGGTGAGATACAGGTGAGACAGGTGAGACATTGAACAGAGACATAGAACAGGTGACACACAAGTGGGACAGGTGAGACAGGTGAGAGAGAAGTGGGATAGGTGAGACACAGCTGGGACAGGTGAGACAGGTGACACACAGCTGCGACAGGTGAGACAGGTGAGAAAGAAGTGGGATAGGTAAGACACAGGTGGGACAGGTGAGACAGGATGGCCTCAAACATGGCGGATATCTGAGCACCTGGGATCAGCCAGCCCTGCAGGTGAGACAGGTGAGACAGGTAAGAGAGAGGTGGAATAGGTGAGACAGCTGGGACAGGTGAGACAGATCAGACACAGGTGAGACAGGTGAGGCAGGTGAGACAGGATCACCTCCTGCATGGTGATTCTGTGAGCACCTGGGATCAGCCAGCCCTAAGGTGAGACAGGTGAGGGACAGGTGAGACATGTGAGAGAGAGGCGGAACAGGTGAGACACAGCTGGGACAGGTGAGACAGGTCAGACACAGGTGGGGCACGTGACAGGTCAGACAGGTAAGACACAGGTGAGAGACAGGTAAGGGACAGCATCACCCCAAACACAACAAATTTGTGAGCACTGAGCACCATACAAAGGTAGCCAGATATGAATGTACAGGCGTGTGCAGGTGTGTACAGGTGTGTAACTGACCCCATACAGGTGTGTAACCCATCCAGGTGAGCTCACCTTGCTGTCCTTGCAGTACATCTCGTACTGCTGGATCATCTGCCTGGAGGCCAGGCTCCCGTGGTACACGATGGTGTTCAGGTGTGTGTGCACAGGTGTGTGTGTGTACAGGTGTGTAACTGACCCCATACAGGTGTGTAACCCATCCAGGTGAGCTCACCTTGCTGTCCTTGCAGTACATCTCGTACTGCTGGATCATCTGCCTGGAGGCCAGGCTGCCGTGGTAGACGATGGTGTTCAGGTGTGTGTGCACAGGTGTATCACACATACAATATAGGTGTATAACTGACCCCATACAGGTGTATAACCCATCCAGGTGAGCTCACCTTGCTGTCCTTGCAGTACATCTCGTACTGCTGGATCATCTGCCTCGAGGCCAGGCTGCCGTGGTACACGATGGTGTCAGGTGTGTGTGTACAGGTGTATAACTGACCCCATACAGGTGTATAACTCACACAGGTGTGTACAGGTGAGCTCACCTTGCTGTCCTTGCAGTACATCTCATACTGTTGTATCATTTGCCTGGAGGCCAGGCTGCCGTGGTAGACGATGGTGTTCAGGTGTGTGTGTACAGGTGTGTACGTACAGGTGTGTCACACATACAATACAGGTGTATAACTGACCCCATACAGGTGTGCACAGGTGTGTACAGGTGAGCTCACCTTGCTGTCCTTGCAGTACATCTCGTACTGCTGGATCATCTGTCTCGAGGCCAGGCTCCCGTGGTAGACGATGGTGTTCAGGTGCGTCCAGGTGCCGAACTCGCGCTCCCAGTTGGCGATGGTGCTGAGCGGGGCGATCACCAGGTAGGGCCCGCGCACACCTGCGCCGTGCACCTCCTGCAGGAACGCGATCGACTGGATCGTCTTGCCCAGACCCATCTCGTCCGCCAGGATGCAGTTCTGCCTGAGGGACAGGTGAGAGCAGGTGAGACAGGTGAGCGCAGGTGAGACAGGTAAGGGGCGCATGGGACAGGTGAGGGGAGGATGGGACAGGTGAGGGGCGTGTGGGACAGGTGAGGGGAGGATGGGACAGGTGAGGTGTGTATGGGACAGGTGAGGTGAGGGTGGGACAGGTGAGGTGTGTATGGGACAGGTGAGGTGAGGATGGGACAGGTGAGGTGTGCATGGGACAGGTGAGGGGAGGATGGGACAGGTGAGATACACCTGGGGCACGCCTAGGACAGGTGAGGACAGGTGAGGTGTGCATGGGACAGGTGAATGGCATATGGGACAGGTGAGGTGTGCATGGGACAGGTGAGGCGAGGATGGAACAGGTGAGATACACCTGGGGCACGCCTAGTACAGGTGAGTTGTGCACAGGACAGGTGAGGTGTGCATGGGACAGGTGAGGTGAGGATGGACAGGTGAGTGGCACGTGGGACAGGTGAGGCAGGTGGGACAGGTGAGGGGAGGGTGGGACAGGTGAGGGGCGCGGGGGACAGGTGAGGGGAGGGTGGGACAGGTGAGCGCAGGTGAGGGGAGGGTGGGACAGGTGAGGTGTGCATGGGACAGGTGAGGCAAGAATGGGACAGGTGAGGCGAGGATGGGACAGGTGGGCGAGGATGGAACAGGTGAGGGGCGCGTGGGACAGGTGAGGTGAAGATGGGACAGGTGAGGTGAGGATGGGACAGGTGAGGTGAGGATGGGACAGGTGAGGTGTGCATGGGACAGGTGAGGCACACCTGGGATACAATGGGACAGGTGAGGTGAGGATGGGACAGGTGAGACACACCTGGGGCATGCCTGAAACAGGTGAGACGAGCATAAGACAGGTAAGGTACACCTGGGATATAGCTGGGACAGGTAAGATACACCTAGGACATGTAGGGTACACCTGGGATACACCTGAGGCAGGTAAGGCACACCTGGCTTAAATCCTAATATATTCCTGCAGATGGTTGTGTTTTACCTGTCCCAGGTGTGTTTTACCTGTCCCAGGTGTGCTTTACCTGTGCCCAGGTGAGCTCACCTGTTGTACCAGTTGAAGAGCAGCCAGTTCACCCCCTCCAGCTGATACTCCCTCACCTGGTTGTGTTTTACCTGCCCCAGGTGTGTTTAACCTGTCCCAGGTGTGTTTAACCTGTCCCAGGTGTGTTTACCTGTCCCAGGTGAGCTCACCTGTTGTACCAGTTGAAGAGCAGCCAGTTCACCCCCTCCAGCTGATACTCCCTCAGCTGGTTGTGTTTTACCTGTCCCAGGTGTGTTTAACCTGTCCCAGGTGTACATTACCTGTCCCAGGTGTGTTTACCTGTCCCAGGTGAGCTCACCTGTTGTACCAGTTGAAGAGCAGCCAGTTCACGCCCTCCAGCTGATACTCCCTCAGCTGGTTGTGATTTACCTGTCCCAGGTGTGTTTACCTTTACCCAGGTGTGTTTACCTGTCCCAGGTGTGCCCAGGTGAGCTCACCTGTTGTACCAGTTGAAGAGCAGCCAGTTCACGCCCTCCAGCTGATACTCCCTCAGCTGGTTGTGGTTCTTGTACTCGTGAGACGCCTCCAGCTTCTTCCAGGCGCCGGCCTGGGGGCGTGGCTAAGGACAGGTGAGACAGGTGAGACAGGTGAGCCCAAAAACGCCACAAAATCACCCCAAAATTGTTCAAAAAAAGGCAAAAGCGATAAATTACATCAAAACGATCACAAATTACTCAAAATCACCCCAAAATAACCAGAAATTACCCCAAAACGACCCAAAATATTGAAAAATGAGACTAAAATAATAAAAAAAACCTAAAATGATCGAAAAGGACCCAAAATGACCCAAAATTATCAAAAACAATCACCTGTGTCTCACCTATGTACCTGTGTCTCACTCATCTCACCTGTGTCTGCCTCACCTGTCTCACCTGCCCGCGCTTCACCTGTGTATCTGTGTCTCACCTGTCTCACCTGTGTGTCTGTGCCTCACCTGCCTGTGTCTCTCACCTGTCTTACCTGTCCATATCTCACCTGCCTGGGTCCCTGTGCCACACCTGTCTGTGTGTCTCTCACCTGTCTCACCTGTGTGTCTCTCACCTGTCCCATCTCTCTCTCACCTCTCTGTGTCTCTCTCACCTGTGTGTCTCTCACCTGTCTCACCTGTCTCTCACCTGTATCACCTGTCTCTCAGGTGTCTGTGTGTCTCTCACCTGTCTCACCTCTGTGTCTCTCACCTGTCTCTCACCTGTCTCACCTGTCTGTGTATCTCTCACCTGTCCTTTCTCTCACCTGTCTCTCACCTGTGTGTCTCTCACTTGTCCCACCTGTCTCTCTCTCTCTCACCTGTCTCACCTGTCCCACCTGTCTCTCACCTGTCTCACCTGTCTGTGTGTCCCTCACCTGTCTGTGTGTGTGTCCCTCACCTGTCTCACCTGTCCCGTCTCTCTCACCTGTCTCTTGAGCTCGGGGTGCCGCGCCTGGATCCGTTTGAACCTGTCTGTGTGTCCCTCACCTGTCTGTGTGTCCCTCACCTGTCTGTGTGTCCCTCACCTGTCTCACCTGTCCCACCTGTCTCTCACCTGTCTCTTGAGCTCGGGGTGCCGCGCCTGGATCCGTTTGAACCTGTCTGTGTGTCCCTCACCTGTCTGTGTGTCCCTCACCTGTCTCACCTGTCCCACCTGTCTCACCTGTCCCACCTGTCTCTCACCTGTCTCCCTCTCACCTGTGTGTCTCTCACCTGTCTCTCTCTCTCTCACCTGTCCCACCTGTCCTGTCTCACCTGTCTCTTGAGCTCGGGGTGCCGCGCCTGGATCCGTTTGAACCTGTCTGTGTGTCCCTCACCTGTCTGTGTGTCTCTCACCTGTGTGTCCCTCACCTGTCTGTGTGTCCCTCACCTGTGTGTCCCTCACCTGTCTGTGTGTCCCTCACCTGTGTGTCCCTCACCTGTGTGTGTGTCCTTCACCTGTGTGTCTCTCACCTGTCTGTCTGTGTGTCCCTCACCTGTCTCACCTGTCCTGTCTCTCTCACCTGTCCCATCTGTCTCTCTCTCTCTCACCTGTCCCACCTGTCTGTCTCACCTGTCTCACCTGTCTCTCTCACCTGTCCCACCTGTCTCCCTCTCTCTCTCTCTCACCTTTCTCTCACCTGTCCAGCACCTGTCCTGTCTCACCTGTCTCACCTGTCCTGTCTCTCACCTGTCTCACCTGTCTCATTCTCACCTGTCTCCCTCTCTCTCTCTCACCTGTCCCACCTGTCTCACCTGTCTCTTGAGCTCGGGGTGCCGCGCCTGGATCCGTTTGAACCTGTCTGTGTGTCCCTCACCTGTCTGTGTGTCCCTCACCTGTGTGTCTGTGTGTCCCTCACCTGTGTGTCTCTCACCTGTCTCTCTCTCTCTCACCTGTCTCTCACCTGTCCTGTCTCTCACCTGTCCCACCTGTCCCACCTGTCTCACCTGTCTCTTGAGCTCGGGGTGCCGCGCCTGGATCCGTTTGAACCTGTCTGTGTGTCTCTCACCTGTCTGTGTGTCTCTCACCTGTCTCTCTCTCTCTCACCTGTCTGTGTGTCTCTCACCTGTCTGTGTGTCCCTCACCTGTCTGTGTGTCTCTCACCTCTCACCTGTCCCACCTGTCCTCTCACCTGTCTCTTGAGCTCGGGGTGCCGCGCCTGGATCCGTTTGAACCTGTCTGTGTGTCCCTCACCTGTCTGTGTGTCCCTCACCTGTCTGTGTGTCCCTCACCTGTCTGTGTGTCCCTCACCTGTCTCTCTCTCTCTCACCTGTCTCACCTGTCTCACCTGTCCCACCTGTCCTGTCTCACCTGTCTCTTGAGCTCGGGGTGCCGCGCCTGGATCCGTTTGAACCTGTCTGTGTGTCCCTCACCTGTCTGTGTGTCCCTCACCTGTCTGTGTGTCTCTCACCTGTCCCACCTGTCTCACCTGTCTCACCTGTCTCTCACCTGTCCTGTCTCTCTCACCTGTCTCTTGAGCTCGGGGTGCCGCGCCTGGATCCGTTTGAACCTGTCTGTGTGTCTCTCACCTGTCCCACCTGTCCCACCTGTCTCACCTGTCTCTTGAGCTCGGGGTGCCGCGCCTGGATCCGTTTGAACCTGTCTGTGTGTCTCTCACCTGTCTGTGTGTCCCTCACCTGTCTGTGTGTCTCTCACCTGTCTCTCTGTCTCCCACCTGTCCAGCTCTCTCACCTGTTCTCACCTGTCTCACCTGTCCCACCTGTCCTGTCTCTCACCTGTCTCTTGAGCTCGGGGTGCCGCGCCTGGATCCGTTTGAACTCGGCGATTTTGGCCTCGTCCACGTCCTCCTGCAGCTCCCAGGTGCTGTCCTCGTAGGGCAGCGAGCACCACTTGACCAGGTAATACACCACGGGCTGGGGGACAGGTAACACACCTGGTCAGGTGTGACTGAGCACCTGGGGACACCTGGGAACCCCTGGAAATACACCTGGGAACACCTGGGGACACCTGTGACCACGCCCTGACCACCTAGGACCACGCCCTGCTCACCTGTGACCACACCCTGAACACCTGAGACCACACCCTGACCACGCCCTGCTCACCTGGTAACACCTGAGACCATGCCCTGAACACCTGGGACTACCTGAGATCACCTGAGACCACACCCTGACCACCTGGGACCACGCCCTGCTCACCTGGCAACACCTGAGACCACGCCCTGCACACCTGGGATAGAGACCTGAACACCTGGGACCACGCCCTGAACACCTGAGAATGAGACCTGAACACCTGGGACCACGCCCTGACCACGCCCTGCTCACCTGGGACCGCCTGTGACCACGCCCTGCTCACCTGTGACCACGCCCTACACACCTGTGACCACGCCTTGACTACCTGTGACCATGCCCTGCTCACCTGGCAACACCTGAGACCACGCCCTGCACACCTGGGACCGCCTGTGACCACGCCCTGCACACCTGTGACCACGCCCTACACACCTGTGACCACGCCCTGAACACCTGTGACCACCTGGGATCACCTGAGACCACGCCCTGACCACGCCCTGCTCACCTGGGACAGGTATTTAAGGGCACTGACCACACCTGTGCTCACCTGGGACTGAGAGCACTGACCACACCCTAAATCTGAATTTTTGGGGTTTCACCTCCCCCCAAATGCTGAAAAACCCCAAAATTCCCCAGTTTTGGGTTTCCCCCCCCCCCAAATTCCCCAATTTTGGGATTTCCCCCCAAAACTCCCCAAATTTGGGATTTCCCCCCAAAATACCTCGATTTTGGGATTTCTTCCCCCCAAATTCGGGATTTCCCCCCAAATTTCCCCAATTTTGGGATTTCTCCCCCCAAATTCAGGATTTCTCCCCAAAATCCCCCAATTTTAGCATTTCCCACCCCAAAAATCCCTGATTTGGGACTTCCCCCCAAAATTCCCCAATTTTGGGATTTCTCCCCCCAAATTCGGGATTTTTTCCCCCAAAATTCCCCAATTTTGGGATTTCCCCCTCAAATTCCCCAAATTTAGATTTTCCCACCTCAAACTCCCCCAATTTTGGGATTTCCCCCAAAAAACTTGGGATTTCTCCCCCCAAATTCAGGATTTCTCCCCCAAATCCCCCAATTTTAGCATTTCCCACCCCCAAAATCCCCCAAATTTGGGATTTCCCCCCTTGAATTCCCCAATTTTAGGATTTCCCCCCAAAATCCCCCAATTTTAGCATTTCCCACCCCAAAATTCCCCAGTTTTGGGTTTTCCCCCCGCAAAATTCCCCAATTTTGGAATTCCCCCCTCAAATTCGGGATTTCCCCCCGAAATTCCCCAAATTTGGGATTTCCCAACCCCAAAATTCCCGAATTTTGGTTTTTTCCCATGCCCATAATTCACCAATTTTGGGATTTCCCCCCAAAACTCCCCAATTTTGGGATTTCCCCCCAAAAAAATTCCCATTTTCAGGTTTTTGCCACCTCAAATTCCCCAATTTTGGAATTTCTCCCCCCAAAATCGGGATTTCTCCCCCCAAATTCAGGACTTCTCCCCAAATCCCCCAATTTTGGGATTTCCCACCCCCAAATTCCCAAATTTGGGATTTCCCCCCCAGAATTTCCAGTTTTTCCCACCTCAAATTCCCCAATTTTGGAGTTTCTCCCCCCAAATTCAGGATTTCTCCCCCAAATCCCCCAATTTTAGCATTTCCCACCCCAAAATTCCCAAATTTGGGATTTCCCCCCAAATCCCCCAAATTTGGGATTTCCCCCCCAAATCCCCCCAATTTTGGAATTTCCCCCCAAAAACTCGGGATTTCTCCCCCCAAATTCAGGATTTCTCCCCAAATCCCCCAATTTTGGCATTTCCCACCCCCAAAATCCCCAAATTTGGGCTTTCCCCCCCAGAATTTTGAGTTTTTCCCACCTCAAATTCCCCAATTTTGGGATTTCCCCCCCCAAATTTAGGATTTCTCCCCCAAAATCCCCCAATTTTGGTATTTCCCACCCCAAAATTCCCCAAATTTGGGATTTCCCCCCCAAATTCACCAAATTTACATTTTCCCACCCCCAAAATCCCCAGTTTCGAGTTTTTCCCACCTCAAATTCACCAATTTTGGAATTTCTCCCCCCAAACTCAGGATTTCTCCCCCAAATCCCCCATTTTGGTATTTCCCACCCCCAAAATCCCCCAAATTTGGGATTTCCCCCTCAAATTCACCAAATTTACATTTTCCCACCCCCAAAATCCCCAGTTTCGAGTTTTTCCCACCCCAAAATCCCCAATTTTGGCATTTCCCACCCCCAAAATCCCCAAATTTGGGCTTTTCCCCCCCAGAATTTTCCGTCCCCACCTCCCCGTTGTCCTTGTCCACGCTGTGCGACTCGTCCAGGATCCGATCCACCTCCACGTAGTCGGGGTTGAAGGGCTCCTCATCCTGCCCCAAAAACCCCAAATCCCTCATTTTCCTCCCCAAAATCCTCTTTTCCCTCCCCAAATTCCCCTTTTCCCCCAATTCTCTGCTTTTTCCCCCAAAATCTCTCAGTTTTCCCCCATTTTCCCACCCAGTATTCCAAATTTTACCCCACAAAATCCTTTTTTTTTTCAATTTTTCACTCCAAAATCTTTATTTTCTCCCCATTTTTCACCCAATTCCTAACTTTTTTTTACCAATTCCCCATTTTCCCCTCAAAACCCCAAATTTTCTCAAAAATCACCAATTTTCCTCTCTCCAAAATCTCCATTTTACCCCAAAATCCTCATTTTTCCCAATACTCAATTTTTTTCCGATTCTGTTTATCCCCCCAAATCCCAAATTTCCCCTTCCAAAACCTCCAATTTTCCTCACTCAAAATCTCCAATTTTTCCCCCAAAACTCCATATTTTTTCCCAAAAACCCCCATTTTTCCCCCAAAATCCCCATTTTTTCCCAAAACCCCAATTTCCCCAAAATCTTCAATTTTTTCCCCTTAAAAATCTAAATTTTTCCCCCAAAATTTGTTTTTCCCTTCAAAACCCCAGACTTTTTCCCAAATAAATTCCCATTTTCTCCCCAAAAATTCCCACTTTTTCCCTAAAAAATTCCCAATTTAACCCAAAAATCCCCATTTCCCCCCCCAAAAATCCCCATTTTAACGCCCCCAAAATTTCCATTTTCTCCCCAAAAAATTCCCAATTTGACCCCCAAAAATTCCCATTTTTTTCCTTAACAAATTACTGTTTTAACCCCAAAAATCACCATTTCTCCCCCCAAAAAATTCCCAATTTTCTCCCCAAAAAATTCTCATTTTAATGCCAAAAATTCCCAATTTTTCCCCAAAAAGATTCCCATTTTAACCCCAAAACTTCCCAATTTTCCCCCCAAAATCCCCATTTTAACCCCAAAAATTCCTATTTTTCCCCCCAAAAATTCCCAACTTTCCCCCCCAAAAATTCCCGTTTTTTTCCCAAAATCCCCATTTTAACCCCAAAAACTCCCTTTTTTTCCCACCCCAAAATCCCAAATTTTTTCCAAAAGAATTCCCAACTTCCTCCAAATAAATTCCCATTTTAACACAAAATCACCATTTTCCCCCCAAAAAATTCCCATTTTAACCCTGAAAATCCCCATTTCTCCCCTCAAATATTCTCCATTTTTCCCCCTAAAAATAACCCCAAAAACTCCCAATTTTCCCCCCAAAAATTCCCATTTTAACCCCAAAAAACCCCATTTTTCCCCCAAAAAATCTCCATTTTTCCCTTCAAAACTCCTACTTTAACCCCAAAAATTCCCAATTTTCCCCCAAAAAAATTCCCATTTTAACCCCAAAAATCCCCATTTCTCCCCCCCAAAAAAATCTCCATTTTTTCCCCCCAAAATTCCTATTTTAACCTTAAAAATTCCCAATTTCCCCCCAAAAATTCCCATTTTTTCCCCAAAAAATTCCCAACTTCCTCCCAAAATCCCCATTTTAACCCCAAAAATTCCTATTATTCCCCCAAAAATTCCCATTTTTCCCCTCAAAAAAATTCCCATTTTTCTCCCCAAAAAAATCCCCATTTTAACCCAAAAATTCCCATTTTCCCCCTCAAAATTCCCATTTTTCTGACATTTCCCAACCCCCAATTTTTCCCCCAAACCCCCAATTTTTCCCCATTGCCCAAATTCGGGTTTTTTCGCCCCAAACCTCGTGGAAGAAGTGCCTCATCTGGTTCATTTTGGTTTTGAACCGTTTCAGTTTCTGGTGGATCCTCTTGTCCTTCTCCAGCTGCGCGATCGTCGCCCACTCGCAGTGCAGGTACGAGCTGGGGGCGGGGCCAGGGGTCACCTGGGCAGGTGAGGCCCCGCCCACAAACCAGGATGGGGAAAGGGCCCCAAAAACAGCCCCAAAATATCCAAAAACAGCCCCAAAAACGGCCCCAAAATACCCAAAAACGGCCCCAAAATACCCCAAAATGACCCCAAAATGGGGCCCCACTCCCAGTGCAGGTACGAGCTGGGGGCGGGGCCAGGGGTTACCTGGGCAGGTGAGGCCCCGCCCACAAACCAGGATGGGGAAAGGGCCCCAAAAATACCCAGAAACAGCCCAGAAACGGCCCCAAAATATCCAAAAACAGCCCCAAAAACGGTCCCAAAATGAACCAAAAACGGCCCCAAAAATGGTCCCAAAATACCCAAAACCAGCCCCAAAAAACGGCCCCAAAATCAATAAAAACAGCCCCAAAAACGGCCCCAAAATACCCAAAAATTGCCCCAAAAATAACCCAAAAATGGCCAAAACCAACACAAAAATTACCCCAAAATTACCCCAAAAATGGCCAAAAATGGCCCAAAAATGGCCAAAATTGACCCCAGAGTGACCGTGAGTGACCCCAGAATGACCACGAGTGACCCCACACTGACCCTGAGTGACCCCAAGTCACCCCGAGTGACCCCGAGTGACCCCGAGTGACCCCTGAGTGACCCAGAGTGACCCCAAGTGACCCCCGAGTGACCCCAAGTGACCCCTGAGTGACCCCGAGTGACCCTGAGTGACCCCAAGTCACCCCGAGTGACCCCAAGTGACCCCTGAGTGACCCTGAGTGACCCCAAGTCACCCCTGAGTGACCCCTGAGTGACCCCGAGTGACCCCTGTGTGACTCAAGTGACCCCGAGTGACCCCGAGTGACCACTCACTAGTTCTTGTACTTGACGAAGAATTCCTCGGACTCCACCACCTGTCCTGAGGGGAGCTGGGGGGAGAGCGGCCGGGTGACCACCAGGTGACCACCAGGTGACCACCAGGTGACCACCAGGTGACCACCAGGTGACCCCAGGTGACCACACCCCCCAAGTGACCCTTAGGTGACCCCTCAGGTGACCCCCAGGTGACCCCCAGGTGACCTCACCTCCTTCTTGACCACCCGCATGGACAGCACCTTGTCCACGATGGCCACGCCCCCAGGTGACCCCAATGACCCCCAGGTGACCCCAGGTGCCCCCAGGTGACCCCCAGGTGACCCCAGTGACCCCAGGTGACCTCACCTCCTTCTTGACCACCCGCATGGACAGCACCTTGTCCACGATGGCCACACCCCCAGGTGACCCCAATGACCCCCAGGTGACCCCAGTGACCCCCAGGTGACCCCAGGTGACCCCAGGTGACCCCAGTGACCCCAGGTGACCCCAGGTGACCTCACCTCCTTCTTGACCACCCGCATGGACAGCACCTTGTCCACGATGGCCGCACCCCCAGGTGACCCCAGGTGACCCCAGTGACCCCCAGGTGACCCCAGGTGACCCCAGTGACCCCGGGTGACCGTAGGTGACCCCAGTGACCCCAGGTGACCCCCAGGTGACCTCACCTCCTTCTTGACCACCCGCATGGACAGCACCTTGTCCACGATGGCCGCGTCCTCCTCGCTCGGGTTCTCCTGGGGAGGAGGAGGAGGAGGAGGGTGAGGAAGGACGGGATGAAGGGCAGGGGGAGGGGGGAGGGGAGGGGAGGAGGAGGAGGAAGGTAACGAGGGGAATGATGAAGATGAGGATGATGAGAAGGACGATGAGGATGATGAGAGCAACGAGGACGATGATGAAGATGAGAATAACGAGGATGATGATGATGAGGAAAAAGAGGATAACGAGGATGATGAGGATGATGAAGATCAAGAAGAGGATAACGAGGATGATAAGAAGGATGATGAAAATGAGGATGATGATGATAAAGATGATGAAGATGAGGATGATGATAAAGATGACGAAGATGAGGATGATGATGATAAAGATGACGAAGATGAGGATGATGAGAAGGACGATGAGGATGATGAGGATAACGTGGATGATGATGAAGATGATGAAGATGAGGATAACAAGAATGAGGACGATGAGGATAACACGGATGATGATGAAGATGAGGAAGAAGAGGATAACGAGGATGATGAGGACGAGGATGATGAAGATGAGGATGATGATGATAAAGATGATGAAGATGAGGATAACGAGGATGAGGAGGATGACAAGGATGATGAGAAGGATGATGAAAATGAGGACGATAAAGATGATGAAGATGAGGATAACGAGGATGAGGATGATGAGGATAACAAGAATGATGAGAAGGATGATGAAGATGAGGATGAGGATGAGGATGATAAAGACGATGATGAAGACGAGGATAACGAGGATGATGAGGATGACAAGGATGATTATGAAGATGAGGAAGAAGAAGATAATGAGGATGATGAAGATAATGAGGAAGATGATGAGGATGATGAGGATGATGAAGATGAGGATGAGAAGGATGATGAAGATGAGGATGATGAGGATGATGAGGATGATGAGGATGATGAGGATAATGAAGATAACAAGGATAACGAGGATGAGGATGACGAGGAAGATGAAGGTGGGGATGATGAGAAGGATAAAAAAGAGGATGAGGATGAGGATGAAGAGGAAGATAAGGGTGAAGACAAGCATAACGAGGATGATGAGAATGATGAAGATGAAGATAGCGAGGATAACGAGGATGAGGATGAGGAGGATGAGGAGAATGAGGAGGATGAGGAGAATGAGGATGAGGAGAATGAGGATGATGAGGATGATGAGGATGAGGATGATGAGGATGAGGAGGATGATGAGGATGAGGATAACGAGGATGATTAGGATGATGAGGATGATGAGGATGATGAGGATGATTAGGATGATGAGGATGAGGATGATGAGGATGATGAGGATGAGGAGGATGACGAGGATGAGAATGATGAGGATGAGGAGGATGAGGAGGATGAGGATGAGGAGGATGAGGATGATTAGGATGATGAGGATGATGAGGATGATGAGAATGAGGATGATGAGGATGATGAGGATGAGGAGGATGATGAAGATGAGGATAACGAGGATGATGAGGATGATGAGGATGAGAAGGATAACGAGAATGATGAGAATGATGAAGATAAGGATAGTGAGGATGATGAAGATGAAGATAACGAGGATAACGAGGAGGGTGAGGATGATGAGGATGATGATGAGGCTGAGGAAGGCCACGCACCACGAAGAACTGCATGGAGGGCAGGGCGGGGTCCCCGTCCTGCTGCGGCCGCTCCGGCCCCGCCCCCGCCGCCGGCCCCGCCCCTTCCGGCCGAGGCCCCGCCCCTTCCGGCCGAGGCCCCGCCCCCGCCGCCTCCAGCTCCTCCTCCTCCTCCTCGTCCGTCAGTTTGATGTCCAGGTCCTCGGTGTACTTCTTCCTCTTCACCTGGCGGTTGGAGCGGCGCTTCTGGGGGGGGAAACACACCTGAGCACACCTGGGCACACCTGAGAGCACACCTGAGAGCACACCTGGGCACACCTGAGCACACCTGGGCACACCTGAGAGCACCTGAGCACACCTGGGCACACCTGTGATAACACCTGAGCACACCTGAGCACACCTGAGCACACCTGGGTACACCTGTGATAGCACCTGGGCACACCTGAGCACACCTGGGCACACCTGAGAGCACACCTGAGCACACCTGGGCACACCTGGGCACACCTGAGAGCACACCTGAGCACACCTGAGAGCACACCTGAGCACACCTGGGCACACCTGGGCACACCTGAGAGCACACATGGGCACACCTGGGCACACCTGTGATAACACCTGGGCACACCTGAGCACACCTGGGCACACCTGTGATAACACCTGGGCACACCTGGGCACACCTGGGCACTGACACACACCCACACCTATTGCACTTCTTCTGTTTTACCTGGCGGCTCAAACCTGTCCCACGTACCCCTCTGTGCATTCACCTGTCCCAGGTAACCCGCCTTCCACCTGTCCCAGGCCCCCCCCAGGTACTCCCATGTGCCCCAGATAACCCCAGGTGTGCCCACCTGTCCCAGTTAACCCCACCTGCCCCATGTAGCCTCAGGTGCGCTCACCTGCCCCAGGCCCCTCCAGGTACCCGCAGGTGCTCTCACCTGCCCCAGGTGCGCTCACCTGTCCCACCTGCCCCAGGCCCCCCCACCTGTCCCAGGTGCGCTCACCTGTCCCACCTGCCCCACGCCCCCCACCTGCCCCAGGTGCGCTCACCTGTCCCACCTGCCCCATGCCCCCCACCTGCCCCAGGTAACCCCACCTGCCCCAGGCCCCCCCACCTGCCCCAGGTGTGCTCACCTGCCCCAGGTGCGCTCACCTGTCCCACCTGCCCCATGCCCCCCACCTGCCCCAGGTGCGCTCACCTGCCCCAGGTAACCCCACCTGCCCCAGGCCCCCCCACCTGCCCAGGTGCGCTCACCTGCCCCACCTGCCCCAGGCCCCCCACCTGCCCAGGTGCGCTCACCTGTCCCAGGCCCCCCCACCTGCCCCAGGCCCCCCCACCTGCCCCAGGCCCCCCCACCTGCCCCAGGTGTGCTCACCTGCACGCCCCCGTCCTCGTCACGCCGCGGGGACGGCGCCGGCAGCGCCTCCGAGTCCGAGTTGTCGGAGCTGGCGTTGCGCTTCCTCTTCTTACCCACCACGGGGGTAATCGTGCTGTGGGACAGGAGAGTGACCAGAGTGACCAGAGTGACCACTGACCACTGACCAGTGACCCCAGTGACCACAGTGACCCCAGTGACCAGAGTAACCAGTGACCCCAGTGAACAGAGTGACCAGTGACTCCAGTGACCAGTGACCACAGTGACCAGTGACCACAGGAACAGAGTGACCAGTGACCAGTATGACCAGTGAGTGACCAGTATGACCAGAGTGACCAGTGTGACCACAGTGACCAGTGACCACAGGAACAGAGTGACCAGTGACCATGGAGCAGTGCTCTCTCCTCCTTGTCCCCCTCCCAGGGCTGGCCCTTGCACCGCCGCTCACTCTCACCTGTGTCACACCTGCACCTGTGTCACACCTGCACCTGTCCCACACCTGTACCTGTGTCACACCTGTACCTGTGTCACACCTGCACCTGTGTCACACCTGCACCTGTGTCACACCTGTACACACTCACCTGTATCACACCTGTACCTGTGTCACACCTGCACCTGTGTCACACCTGTACACACTCACCTGTGTCACACCTGTCCCTGTCCCACACCTGTACCTGTGTCACACCTGCACCTGTGTCACACCTGTACCTGTGTCACACCTGTACACACTCACCTGTGTCACACCTGTACCTGTGTCACACTCACCTGGCTTTCCCTCTCCCTTTGCTCTTGCTGCCCTGTCCTTTCCCCCTCCGGGCTCTCTCCTCCTTGCCCCTGTCCCCGGGCTGCCCCTGTACCTGCACACTCACCTGTGTCACACCTGTATCACACATCACACCTGTATCACACCTGTATCACACACCTGTATCACACCTGTGTCACACACTCACCTGGCTTTCCCTCTCCCTTTGCTCTTGCTGCCCTGTCCTTTCCCCCTGCGGGCTCTCTCCTCCTTGCCCCTGTCCCCGGGCTGCCCCTGTCCCTGTGTCACACCTGTACCTGTGTCACACCTGTACCTGTGTCACACCTGTACCTGTGTCACACCTGTGTCACACTCACCTGGCCTTTCCTCTCCCTTTGCTCTTGCTGCCCTGTCCTTTCCCCCTCCGGGCTCTCTCCTCCTTCCCTCTCTCCCCGGGCTGCCCCTGTACCTGTGTCACACCTGTACCTGTGTCACACCTGTGTCACACTCACCTGGCTTTCCCTCTCCCTTTGCTCTTGCTGCCCTGTCCTTTCCCCCTGCGGGCTCTCTCCTCCTTGCCCCTGTCCCCGGGCTGCCCCTGTACCTGTGTTACACCTGTACCTGTGTCACACTCACCTGGCTTTCCCTCTCCCTTTGCTCTTGCTGCCCTGTCCTTTCCCCCTCCGGGCTCTCTCCTCCTTCCCTCTCTCCCCGGGCTGCCCCTGTACCTGTGTTACACCTGTACCTGTGTCACACCTGTACACACTCACCTGTGTCACACCTGTACACACTCACCTGGCTTTCCCTCTCCCTTTGCTCTTGCTGCCCTGTCCTTTCCCCCTCCGGGCTCTCTCCTCCTTCCCTCTCTCCCCGGGCTGCCCCTGTACCTGTGTCACACCTGTCCCTGTGTCACACCTGTACCTGTGTCACACCTGTACCTGTGTCACACCTGTACACACTCACCTGGCTTTCCCTCTCCCTTTGCTCTTGCTGCCCTGTCCTTTCCCCCCTCCGGGCTCTCTCCTCCTTGCCCCTGTCCCCGGGCTGCCCCTGTACCTGTGTCACACCTGTCCCACACTCACCTGTGTCACACCTGTACACACTCACCTGGCTTTCCCTCTCCCTTTGCTCTTGCTGCCCTGTCCTTTCCCCCTGCGGGCTCTCTCCTCCTTGCCCCTGTCCCCGGGCTGCCCCTTGCGCCGCCGCCGCCGCTCGCCCTCGTCGTCGGGCCGCACGCTGGGCAGCTCGTCCTCGTTGAGCACGCGCGGGATGTTCTGCTCGCCGCGCGCCCGCGCCCGCGCGATGGCCTCGGCCACGATCCTGTTGGCCTTCTCCTGCTTCTTCTGGTGCTCCAGACGCCGGCTCTCGTCCGAGGGGCAGCGGCCGGAGGCGGCGCCGGAGCCGCCGGTCAGCGCCGTGGTCACTTCCGAGCTGGTCAGCACCTTGACCACCGAGAGGCCGGCGGAGGAGGCGCCCGCCGAGGAGGCGGCCTGGGGGGGACAGGGGGTGGGCAGTGAGGGGTGGTGGTCAGTGAGGGGTGGTGGTCAGTGAGGGGTGGGCAGTCAGGGGTGGTCAGTCAGGGGTGGTGGTCAGTCAGGGGTGGGCAGTGAGGGGTGGTCAGTGAGGGGTGGTCAGTGAGGGGTGGTGGTCAGTCAGGGGTGATGGTCAGTCAGAGGGTGGTCAGTGAGGGGTGGTCAGTGAGGGGTGGTCAGTGAGGGGTGGTCAGTGAGGGGTGGTCAGTCAGGGATGGTGGTCAGTCAGGGGGTGGTCAGTCAGGGGTGGTCAGTCAGGGGGTGGTCAGTGAGGGGTGGTGGGCAGTGAGGGGTGGTCAGTCAGGGGTGGTCAGTGAGGGGTGGTCAGTGAGGGGTGGTCAGTGAGGGGTGGTCAGTCAGGGGTGGTCAGTGAGGGGTGGGCAGTGAGGGGTGGTCAGTCAGGGGTGGGCAGTGAGGGGTGGGCAGTGAGGGGGTGGTGGGCAGTGAGGGGTGGGCAGTCAGGGGTGGTCAGTCAGAGGGTGGTCAGTGAGGGGTGGGGGTCAGTGAGGGGTGGTGGTCAGTCAGGGGTGGTCAGTCAGGGGTGGTCAGTGAGGGGTGGGCAGTGAGGGGTGGTCAGTCAGGGGTGGTCAGTCAGGGGTGGGCAGTGAGGGGTGGGCAGTGAGGGGTGGTGGTCAGTGAGGGGTGGTCAGTGGGGGTGGTCAGTCAGGGGTGGTCAGTCAGGGGTGGTCAGTGAGGGGTGGTCAGTCAGGGGTGGTCAGTGAGGGGGGGGTGGTCAGTGAGGGGTGGGCAGTGAGGGGTGGTCAGTGAGGGGTGGGCAGTGAGGGGTGGTGGTCAGTCAGGGGTGGTCAGTCAGGGGTGGTGGTCAGTCAGGGGTGGTCAGTCAGGGGTGGTGGTCAGTGAGGTAAAGGGTTGGTGGTCAACAAGGTCATGGTTGAGTGACCAATATGGAGAAATGACCATCAAGGTCGGGGTTGAGTGACCAATATGGAGAAATGACCACCAAGGTCATGGTGGAATGACCAATAGGGACAAATGACCACTAGGGTCGTGGCTGGGTGACCAACATAGAGAAATGACCACCAAGGTCATGGCTGAGTGACCAATATGGAGGAATGGCCACCAAGGTCATGGCTGGGTGACTAACATGGATGAGTGACCACTAACGTTATAACTGAATGGTCACCATCAAGAAATGACCACCAAGGTCATGGCTGAGTGACCACCAAGGTCATGGCTGAGTGACCAATATGGAGGAGTGACCACCAAGGTTGTAATTGAGTGACCAATATGGAGGAATGGCCATCAAGGTCACGGTTGAGTGACCACCAAGGTCACGGTTGAGTAGCCACCAAGGTTGTAATTGAGTGACCATGAACTCCAGACTGGAGTGACCACCAAGGCCAGAATCGAGTGACCACCAACACCAAAGCTGGGTGACCAACACCCCACTGAGTGACCACCCCCTGAGTGACCACCACCCTCACTGAGTGACCACTTCCCTGAGTGACCACTTCCCTGAGTGACCACTTCCCTGAGTGACCACCACCCTCACAGAGTGACCACTACCCTCACTGAGTGACCACTTCCCTGAGTGACCACCACCCCCAGTGAGTGACCACTTCCCTGAGTGACCACCACCCTCACTGACTGACCACTCCCGAGTGACCACCACCCTCACTGAGTGACCACCACCCTCACTGAGTGACCATTCCCCTGAGTGACCACCTGCCCAAGTGACCACTCCCCTAAGTGACCACCCTCCAGACTGCCCACTCCCCTGAGTGACCATCCCGAGTGTCCACCCCCTGAGTGACCATCCCCTGAGTGACCACCATGAGTACCCACTCCCTGAGTGCCCACTCCCCTGAGTAACCACTCCCAAGAGCCCACTCCCCTGGCTGACCACTCCCAAGTGCCCACTCCCCTGAGTGACCACTCCCAAGAGCCCACTCCCCTGGCTGACCACTCCCAAGTGCCCGCTCCCCTGAGTGACCACACCCGAGTGACCACCCCCTATTGAGTGCCCACTCCCAAGTGCCCACTCCCCTGAGTGACCACCCCCCCGAGTGACCAGCCCCCATTGAGTGCCCACTCCCCTGAGTGACCACACCCTGAGTAACCACTCCCAAGTGCCCACTCCCCTGAGTGACCACTCCCGAGTGACCACCCCCCATTGAGTGCCCACTCCCCCAAGTGACCACACCATGAGTACCCACTCCCTGAGTGCCCACTCCTCTGAGTGACCACACCCTGAGTAACCACTCCTGAGTGCCCACACCTGACTGCCCACTCCCCTGAGTGCCCACTCCCCTGAGTGACCACTCCCTGAGTACCCACTCCTCAGAGTGACCACCCTGAGTGACCACTCCCGAGTGCCCACTCCCCTGAGTGACCACCCCTTATTGAGTGCCCACTCCCCTGACTGCCCACCCCCTTGAGTGCCCACTCCCCCGAGTGACCACCCCGAGTGACCACCCCCCATTGAGTGCCCACCCCCATTGAGTGCCCACTCCCCCGAGTGACCACCCCGAGTGCCCACCCCCTGAGTGACCACTCACCTGCGGCTGCAGCACCACCTTGAGCGGCACCGTCAGCCTCTGGCCGGCCCCGCCCACCACCTGCGGCACCTGGGCCACGCCCACCGGCCCCGCCCCTGCCGCGCCGGGGGGCGGGGCCTGCTGCAGCAGCTGGATCTTCTGGGCGGGGCCGGCGGCGGCTCCGCCCACCGGCTGCACCTGCAGCTGGATGGTCACCACCTTGGGCGGGGCCTTGGTGGCCGCGCCGGTGGCCGTGGTGGCCGCGGTGGTGGCCCCCTGGAGGAGGAGCTTGCCCGGCAGAGTGCCCAGCAGCACGTGGCGCTGCCCGGGGGCGGGGCCGGGGGCGGGGCCCGAGCCGGGGGCGGAGCCGGGGGCGGGGCCGGGCGGGGGCTGCTGCAGGACCAGCGTGATGCGCTTGGAGTCGCCCTGCGGACAGATGGACACAGCAATGGTCAGTGTGATGGACAGACAGACAGACAGACAGACAGACACACAGACAGGGCAATGGTCAGTGGGGCTGCTGCAGGACCAGCGTGATGCGCTTGGAGTCGCCCTGCGGAGGGACAGACGGACAGAGAGCGGTCAGTGTGATGGACAGACGGACAGACAGACACAGAATGGTCAGTGGGGATGGACAGAAGGACACTGGGGTGGAGATCCAGGGATTGGTGAACAGCAGGACACACCCAGACCTCACCTGGACACACCCAGAGCACACCTGGACACACCCAAACCTCACCTGGACACACCCAAGCACACCTGGATACACCCAAACCTCACCTGGATACACCCAAACCTCACCTGGACACACCCAAAGCACACCTGGACACACCCAGAGCCACACCCAGACACCTGGACACACACCTGGACACACCCAGAGCACACCTGGACACACCCAGACCTCACCTGGACACACCCAAACCTCACCTGGATACACCCAAACCTCACCTGGACACACCCAAAGCACACCTGGACACACCCAGACCTCACCTGGACACACCCAGAGCTCACCTGGACACACCCAAACCTCACCTGTCCCCCCCAGACCCCTCACCTGTCCCCCCATCCTCACCTGAGCGGGCCCCAGGCTCAGTCCAGGTTTCAGGGGGGCCCCCCCCGAGCCCCCCGACGCCTTCAGGGGCTGCAGCAGCAGCTGCTTCACCTGCCGCCCCCCCGCGGCCACGCCCCCTTTGGCCACGCCCCCCGCCCCGGCCGAGGCCACGCCCCCTCCTGCCGCCGCCGCCACCTGGGCCCGGATCTGGGCGGGGTGGGCGGGGCCGCCCCCCAAAATTTTGGCCAGGGTGACTTTGCCGCCGTTGGGCGCGGCCTGGGCGGGGCCCGAGGGGGGCGGGGCTTTCAGGATGACGATTTTGGGCGGAGGGGGCGGGGCCGGGGTGGGGGGCGGGGCCGAGACCCCCATGAATGGATTCCCCTGACTCAGCACTTCCGGGTCGGGGTTTTGGGGTGGGGGGTTGGGAGGGTTTTGGGGGGGTTCAGGGGGTGGGGGAGGGTCCAGGGCGCCCGAGAGCCCCAAAGCCTCGGCCAGGGGGTCGCTGGGGGGTGGGGGAGGGGCGGTGGGGGGAGGGGCGGCGGGGGGAGGGGCCACCAGGTCGTCGGGGAGGGGGTCGAGGCCGAAGAGGGCGGGGTCGTCAAAGAGCTCCATGATGGGGTCGGCCATGGCGGGGGAGGGGCCGACCCCGGGATTTGGGGGGGGTTGGGGGGGCGGGGGGGCCCGAAATTGGGGAATTTGGGGAGAATGGGGCCCAAAAATGGGAAATTTGGGGGGTTCAGGGGGGGTGTGACCC